>NC_056472.1:27411489-27598989 GCF_008729295.1 Plectropomus leopardus
CCCCCCCCCCCCCCTGCGAATGCCGCCCCCCCCCCCCCCCCCCCCCCCCCCCCCCCCCCCTTGTCCAGCAGGGACAGACCCCCCCCCCCCCGCCCCCCCCCCCCCCCCCCCCCCCCCCCCCAAGAAATACACCCCAGCAGAAGTCTCCCCCCCCCCCCCCCCCCCCCACATCCTGCCCCCCCCCCCCCCCTTTCTGTTATAATGAGATTTTTATAACCCCCCCCCCCCCCCTGGAGGGTGCCCCCCCCCCCCCCCCCCCCCCCCCCCCCCCCCCCCCCCCCCCCCCCCCCAAGACCCCCCCCCCCCCCCCCAAAACCCCCCCCCCCCCCCCCCCCCCCCCCCCCCCCCCATAAAACAGCCAGTGAAAAAAAAGTGGAACCCCCCCCCCCCCCAATGAATATATTGTGTGTATATATATATATATATATACCCCCCCCCCCCCCCCCCCCCCCCCCCCTGAATGATTTCTTTCAAAACCATAGGAAAAGTTTTAAGTAACCCCCCCCCCCCCCCCCCCCCCCCCCCCAATAAACCCCCCCCCCCAGATGAAATTGTTAATAATAATAATAATATTTTTTTTTAATTTGCTTAAGTTTCAGAGGATTAAATGCATGTGAAAGGTTTTTAAATGCAGCACCCCCCCTAACCCCCCCCCCCCCCCCAGACGGTTTACCCCCCCAAAATGTTGTTTGTCCCCCCCCCCCCCCCCCCCCCCCCCCCCCCCCCCCCCCCCCCCCCCCCCCCCCCCCCCCCCCCCCCCGGCCCCCCCAGCTTCCCCCCCACCCCCCCCTGCCCCCCCCCCCCCCCCCCCCCCCCCCCCCCCCCCCCCCCCCCCCCCCCCCATAACATTTGGAACGACCCCTAATTCAAACACAGAAATCAGCCCCACCCCCCCCCCTTCCCCCCCCCCCCCCCCCCCCCCCCCCTTTACACCCCCCCCCCCCCCCCCCCCCCCCCCCCCAACCCCCCCCCCCACAAACCCCCAGAAAAACCTAAGAACCCCCCCCCCCCCCCCCCCCCCCCCCCCCCCAAAAATGAAAAATTTAAAAACGACCCCCCCAGTTTAAAAACCCCCCCCCCCCCCCCCCCCCCCCAATTTGAGGAGCAAATATATTAACCCCCCCCCCCCCCCCCCCCCCCTTTCCCCCCCCCCCCCCCCCCCCATCAAAAGTAATTTAAAAGTAGACCCCCATATATTCCCCCCCTGCGGAACCCCCCCAGATATTTTGGGTTTTAAGTGTCCCCCCCCCCCCCCCCCCCCCCCCCCCCCCCCCCCCCCGCCCCCCCCCCCCCCCCCCCCCACCCCCCCCCCCCCCCCCCAGGTGTCCCCCCCGAACAGAGGCCCCCCCCCCCCCTGAACCCCCCCCCCCCCCCCCCCCCCCCCCCCCCCCCCCCCCCCCCCCCCCCCCCCCCCCCCCCCCCCCCCACCCCCAGTTACTGCCCCCCCAGCCCCCCCCCCCCCCCCCCCCCCCCACCCCCCCCCCCCCCCCCCCCCCCCCCCCCCCCACACCCACCCCCCCACACACCCCACCCCACAAACACCCCACCACCCCCCCCACGCACGCACACCCCAACACACAAACACAAACACACACAAACACGGCCGCTGCAGCGAGGACACAGCCTCTGTACATGGGCCGCCCGCTCTACCCACTGAGCCGCCAGTGATGCTTTTTTCTGGTGCTTTTGAAACTAATTGAAATTGTAAGTATTTGGTTCTTGGTGCATTTTGGTGTCAAACATTTTGGAATAATTATTTGAATATTTTACTGTAATCTTAGTTGGAAATAATTATCATTTAAATGCATTTTTATTTAATTATATACTAATATATAACAATATAGTTTGCATAAATTAAAAGGGTTAGCATAAAACATCACTTTATAATTAATTTCTCAGCACTACTGTAACTCCCTCTGCCTTTGTTTATCCTGTTAGAAAGCCCCGGCGTTTAGCCGTTGTCCTGACGTACCTTCATACATGAGTTTGGTGGTTTTGAGGCCGTCGGTGTCGGTCTTGCTCTCCTCTGCCATCTCTCCCTCTGCAGGTTCAGTCAGTCGTGTTATAAAAACCTCGAGGCCGCAGAGGAGACCAGAGCGACAGTGCTGCTCACCAGCAGGAGGCAAGATCTCCGCTTTCACGCTGTACAACGTCTGACAGGAACAAACAGGAGTTATGTTAGTAAAACTTAAGCAAACTCAACGATAATCAAAATCGCATGAAAAATAAAAAAATAAATAAAAATAAAACACAACTTTGCTGGTCAAGTTAAAAAGTTGATTTCTTGAAATTCCTGGAATTTCTTTTAAAAACCTTCTTATGTGGAACACATGGAAAATATATATTATTATTATTATTATACTAAATATATTATATTAAGTATCCATTTGGTTTGCTGTGAAAAAAACAAAAAAACATTTTAATTTGTCATTTGATTGAATGTGGTAGATGTGTTGTTGGTTCCTGTATCCTTATCTGCATGATGGTAATGCGAAAGGAATTCCATTAATTATTTAAAAGTTTATTATATTATTATTATTATTATTATTATTATTATTATACATTGGACTTGGATACTCAGAAATGCTTTCCAAGGAAAACAACAAAAAATATAGAATTCTAATATTTCACACCAGAATGTCAGAAAAAAAAAAATAAAATCTTATTTTTAAACATTTTTTAGACTTTTGACAGATTGAATTAAGATTAAGCACTTCTGAATTAATTAATCAAAGTCACTTTAATACCAATTAAGGCCTTTTTTTTTAGATTAGTTCATTCAATGCCTTTTAAGACTTTTTAAGGATCCACGGGAACCCTGATCTGAGCTACCGACAGCACGGTCACAGCTCCACTTATCGAACTCTCGGGTCAGAGGAACAGAATAAAAGCTGAGGTGGACTCACAGTGACTCTCTCCAGCTGGAACTGGTAGTGAAAAGGTTTGAAGGCAGAGACGTCTTGCTTGAGCGGAGCGAAGTTGGCAGAGAAAACGCACTGGAGACAGGAGGGCAGGTCGTCCTTCCACCGCACCTCCCACAGGCAGAACACGCTGTGCTTACTGCACAACAGCTACACAAAAACACATCAATATGAATTAGTTTTGAAACAAACACAAGACAGATGTGAGCTGCCAGTCAGCCAGGGTCCACACTAACGCGCATTAATTTGAAAATGGCGTTCATGTGATAAATGGGTCAACAGATCGACTGTAAAACTGCGACATCTCTTTCTCCTGTTTTTGTTATCTGACTGAAAAAATGATGTATTTATCGGGGCGACCTCTAGCTCAGCTGGTAGAGTGTGCACCTCCTTTGGCTGAGGTTTCTGCAGCGGCCCGGGTTCCAGTCCAGTCTGGGGACCTTTGCTGCATGTCACCCCCCCCCTCCCACCGTTCCTGTTAATCTCAGACTGTCCAACCAAAAAATCTGTATTCATTTTGTCACACGGTGAAGAACAGAAAGATCCCTTCGACAGAAATGTCAGAATACTTTATTTCTCAATTCTGATTTTATTTGTGAATATTTGTACAGGAAGACATCCAGAACGACCCAAATCCCACCAGAGCTCATCACCCTGTCCCTGTGGTTCATCCCGACCGACGAGGAAACTCATTCTGGCTTCTTAAAGAAAATCATTACTTCTGCCTCTACCCAGAGTTTACGACCATGACTGAGACCTGTAACTCTGATCAGCTGGGAAATGAAGAGCTTCACCTTCAGGCTCCGCTCCCTCCAGAGGCAAAGCTGACCCTACTTACACGTGTTTACTTACACGTAAATATTATAACTTATTTATTCTGTTTCTTTTTTATCAGACAAAAAATGAAGGAGATGTTTTTTACCTTGACATCTCAGAAGCATGTCGAGGTAAAACACATGTCCTACATTTTTTGTCTGATAAAAAAGAGAATAATAATAATCTAAAATAAGAAGACAAAATGAACTTGCTTTATCTAAATATTATGACATGTATATTATATACAAACACTAAAGCCTTTTATTAAACAATATCTATCTATCTGTTTGTCCGGTGATCCATCCCATAGACATTTGTCCACTTCCCTTTTTTTCCTCTCACCTGCTGAGTTTTTATTGTTGAGGGACTGCAGCTCCAGTGACGCGTGCTGCTTCTCTGTCAGCTTCACTTCTGCCAGCGTGAAGCTCACATCCGACATGTTCTGCACACACACCTGGATGTACTTCCTGGAGGGGGGGGGGGGGGGGGGTCAAAGGTTGCAGGTCAGACGTGTGTAAGAGCGAGGGGAATGTACATGGTGAAGAACGCTATGTTAACATTCAGTGAATAAATAATTCATGTGTGAAAGAGCAAATCTCCCGAGGATCCTCGTGACTGAACATTGTTGCTTCAACAATACAATTTTTTTATTTACATGTGACACATTCAGGTATTTCTGTGTGAATGGAGGCTCACCTGTTACCAGCAGAGAGCAGTGAGTGTTTGGTCTTGAAGGGGATGTAGAAGGTGAGGGCGAGCAGCGTGGAGTAGATGGACCACGGACAGTCGATGGACATCTGAGGACAGAAACCAGCAAAACTTTAGGATTAAAATCTCTTGAGGTATGGTGTAACAAAACAGCTTAATAGCTTAGTTACAAGGAGGGAACATTTATTATTTATTTAGTGTTCATTTAAAGGGGACACAGCATATTAATAAACATCAGAATAAAATGCAAACTAAATATGTGTGAGTCAGCAGGACTGCTAATTTACATCCATAGTCCCTCAGCAGGTGACAGAAAGAAATAAAGAAAAATAAAAAAAAAAATAAAATACAACAATTCAAAAAGAGGTTGAAAGTGCACTAACAGTAGCGATGTAGACTGTATGACATATTAATCTGATTCACGATGGTTATCCTTGTGAAAATTTTAGGACTGCAGCTAATGATTTTTTTTCATTACAGAATAATTTGCAGCGTATTTTCTCAATTTATCGATTGGTGTTTAAAAAACATTAGAAAACAGAGAAAATGCCCGTTAGAGTATCCTTGTGCCCAAAGTGGATTTATTAAATGTCTTGTTTGGTCCCAAACCCAAAAATATTCACTTTGTTATCATGTAAGAGCAAGAAAATCAGCTTCCAAGAACCTGCAAATATCAAATGTTTGGCATATTTGCATGAAAAATGAACAAATAATCATTAATCATCAAATTACTTGCTGATTAATTTTTTGACAATCAACTGTTCAGCTGATAGCTGCAGCTCTGTTTTCTCTGTAGATACCAGAAGCCTTTAAATCTTAATTAAACCAACAGAAGCGTGACACGCCCCATCACTATTTCCCCTAGCAGATTCGTGTGAGGGCCTCACCCTCTGGTCGATGGCCGTCATGGGCGTGTCAGGATGGCTGTAGCTGCGCGGTCGGTGGCGGACCTCTCCGTTGGTCAGCCTCTCGTTGGCGGGCCGGTCAGACCCAGACGGGATGACGCAGAGAACCTCCAGGTGGAACTCCAGAGTGTGGTACGGAGGGGTGGCGGGCAGACTGATGCTGGTCACCTTCTCAGACGACTGGATGGACAGAGCGTTCTCACCCACCAGCTCTGAACACATGAAGGGGACGGAAAAGGAAGCTGTGAGGACTTTAAAGCTGCGTTTGTGTCAGTCAGTGCGTTCATCAGCACGCAAAAAACGTGTTTCTGCAGGAAACAAATTTTACAAATGTGCAAAAGACAAGTCATGTAGGCGATTAACCCTTGGAAACCTGGATTGACATCAATTGTGCTGCTTTCAGACGTCTTATGCGAGAATTTAACCTTATTGGTTTGGTTTTCCTTTGAAAACACAGAATAAAAGGTTTTTGATTAACTTGTCAAGAAATATAGATGCTTATTTTTTCCAAAGATGGGGAATATGTCCACAGACTACATTTGTAGCTATGATAATTACATATTTGAAATTATTTTACAGAATTATTATAAATTTTAAGCACTTTTACAGCTCTTTTTCTTGAATATGTGTGGGTTTTTTTCAGTTTCCCATTTTTTTTTTGGGAAGTCGGGGCTTCCCTGCTTAGGCTGCTGCCCCCGCGCCCCGACTCCAATACAAAAAAAATGGGAGGATGGATTGTTTTTTTTTTTTTTGGTGTTTGCTTTGTTTTTGTTTGATTTTGCTCATTTTCAGGTAATTGTCTTGTATTTTTTTGTCAAATTTTTATGGTAATTTCTTCTTAAGTTGCTCATTGCCTTTTTCCCATTTTTTGAAAGAAATAGAGACATTTTCCCAGTTTTAAAAGGGTTGAGAGAAAACCAGTTACCAAAGGTGGATCTGTGCTGGAGACGGCAGAATAAATAGAAGCGCATACTGACCAGCTGTAGGGTTGCTGATGCGGGCTGTGCAGCTGCTGGAGGGCAGGATGGGCATGGTGTCTGTGTTGCTGAGCTGCAGAGCGTCTCCTTTCTTCACAGCGTAGTGACCCGTCAACAGAGTGAACTTCACCATCTGAGGCATACCGGCCAACAGCGGCTCTGAAACACAAATACAACTACAGTGAGCACCATTATCACACGCTGGTTTAGAAATAATCATAAACATGACGTGGAGGTAATCAGAGCAGTAGAAACGAGGGATGCACTGATTTCTATTAGCACATCAGTAAATAAGATGACATTCACTGACTGCAGTGGCTGATGTTTCTCTGTTGTGTCAAATCAGTTTCGTCTGGCTAAAAAGCAGGGCTTAACAAACTAACGCCGTCCTGTCGTCCCGGGGACAACAAAAAAGTGTTTGGAACAAGCAAAGATTTTCCCAAGGTGGTCTTCAGGACAAAAGGACATGTTAAACGTCCTCTAGATGTGTCGGGAGAGACAACCTGTTTTTCCTCTGATAACGCTACACTGTCAACCACAAATCTGTGATGAAACCAGCAGAGTTAACGTTAGCTGTTAGCAGCCAGAGGCTGAAACTAACAGCTGACAGAGGTTGCATTATGTTACATTATGATGCATTTAAGTTTCCAACAGTAAAATTACTCGGCAAATTAAAATTTTAACAATCTAATGATGTGTTCAAATGTAATCTTGTAAAATTTAGTTTTTGGTGAGGCACTTGATGAAGTAACGTTGCTTGAAGTTGCTAATGTACAATAAAAAGACTTCTGAAGCAGCTAAATACTCGAAAGGTTATATAACAAGTTTTAATATGTCAAGTATAAAAAGTCAATTTTGTATAGTTTGTATAAATGTGTGCTTATTAACATATTGTAATGAGGGACTGGGTGACTTAGCAACAGGTTTTTTAGTTGTTTTTTTTTTTTATAATTTAAAAATTTCCCAATCAGTTTATCCCGAGTTAAACTATATGATGATGATGACAGAATGACCGTAAAAACGTATGAATCATGTCTGTTTGCTAGCTGCATTTTTGGTTTGCTCAAAAAGAGAAATCTGTGAGTGCAGCTCCTGATGTAAGTAAGTGATTTATAATTATAGTTGTGACTGTTGTTGAGGAATCAATTTGCAATAGTAAAAATACATGTGTAACAAAAACAGTAGTTAAAACATATCAATACCAAAAGAAATAGAAATAAAAGCTACAGTGAATTCCATCTGCAAAATGCATAAATTTAAATGTGCGAAAGGGAGTAGGAATTTACAAATTTACAAAAACTTTTTCCACAAATGTGAAAATTTGCCAGTTTCACCATAAAATACATAAAAGACATGCCCTAAAAACATAAAAAGTGCAATCACTATTCTTCCCTCAACAAGTGACTGATGAGTGTTAAACCACAGACGGACAGTTATTTGAACTGATTGAGTGTGCAAAATGTCGCTAAAGAACTGTTCATGTGTTTGTTTAACTAACTGCTTGTCTGCTCTTTATCATGTTGTCTTCTGTGTCTGGTGGGCCGAAGACAAATTTCCACCCTGGTGGACAATAAAGATATTCTACTCTATTAAATCCTACCCCTTTAGCAAACAAACTTGAAACTTGTGACCTCAGATTTCGAGCATTTACAGAATGTCATCCATCAAATAAAAAATTCAGACCTGAGAGAGGTTCCACTGTGAGTTGGGGCTCCTGAGAGTAGACTTCATACTGGACCGATGGGTAGATATGAGGCAGCACAAACTGCACCTGACCCACGGTGGCAAACAGCTGACGCAATGTGTACGTACCTGGCTGTCCGCTCTACAGAGAAAACACAGAGGAAACACAAAAGTGACAACAGATGGAAACTGAAAATATACTTTTTTTTCTCCATGTAATGCAGCAGCAAAGTGTGTCTTACTGGTGCTGTGAATATGATGCTGTTATTCCCGGGCTCTAACGTAACGTCTTGCACTTTCAGCATCTGTGCTCCTTCCTTCATGGTAACAGTGGGAGGGCTGATGCAGTTGGGCGTTTCCGGCGGCGAGTTGCTGTCGTGCCGACGCATGACCAGATGAGTGTTTTTACACACCACTCCCGTAGAGTTAAGAGAATTGTCCGAGGGGCTTCTGTCCTGAATCTCCTCCAGCTCTAAAGGAGGACCAGCGGCTGAGGAGGAGGGAGGACCCGCTGACCCGTTACCCTGGTTAAACTCTACTGTCCCTGGGTTTGTTTGTCTCTGAGCTCCCTTCGACCTCCCATTAGTCCCTGCACGCTCAAGGTCAAAGTGGATGCTGGCGGCGAGTTGCTGTATGTGCACCGACACAGGCATCAAACATCGCAGAGTGAGCTCCACCTGCAGGACGGCTCCAGAGTGCACCGAGGCTGTGGCGGGATGGAACTGTAGCCGAGTGAGCTGAGAGAAAACGCCCATGCTGAGAGTCACTTTGTGAGCTGAGGAGGAAGAAAATAACATTTGGTGTCAATGAAATGCAGATTTCTGCAGTTTAGTTTACATCAAGACGAATACTGCAGATGGTTTTAAACAACTGTTAAGTGAGATTCATCAGTAATATTTAACTGCTGATGTAAGATGAAACATACATGTTGCTCTTGGGACTTACATTTAACACATTTTAAGACCTTTTCAAGATACTTTTTCACCAAATATAAGACTGATTTTTGTTAAAGAATTGCAGGTAAGTAACAGCAGTGACAGGCAGTGTGTTTTTGTAGGAATATGGTTATTGGAGTGAGTCAGGTTCATTTACATTTTGCCAACAGGTATGAGCAAATATAAAGTAAAAAGACAACGTTAGTTTTAGTGGAAGTTTTAAAGATTTGTCACATCAGAAATGTGGACTTTCATGCAGAGGAACTGGACTCATTTTGACAAAAAAAAGACAGAAAACAATGAATCAATTAAATTTGATAAAATGATTGTGGCAGTAAAGGATTTTTTAGAATTTAGGACATTTTCAGACTTTCTAAGAACCTGCAGATACGACGCGTGAACTTCAAGTGATCCCAGACAACAAAAAAAAAACACCCACTGCTGAATGAAAGCAACAAGATGAGAGCATTGTGGGAAATCCTGGACATCATCATCTAAAGTAGAAATAGAGGTGGAAGGCTTTTTTTCATTAACATGATCACTTACACTGATCTCCAGACTTGCCGGCAAACGTCAGGATTTCTTGACAAAAGTGCTTCCTCTCCTCTGTGGTCAGATTCACATCACCAGCCAACAAGGCACTGGTTTGCAAGTAGCTGCGGTGGGATGTAAAGGAAACTGAACAACACAGCAAAACAACAATCTTTAAGGTTATTTCCTTTGAAAATTCAATCCTGACACTACTGTTAAGTTCACATATTCTGCCCTTATTTGGTCTCATGCTTATTCTTGGTGTTGGTGATTTGAAGGATACTCTTCAGTTCTGCCCAGCAGTTTCTGACACTCAGCAATCTGTTTCCTGGTGTGAGTGACGGGGAGGCTCCATCCCTCTGACACGTATGACTTCAGCGCTTCCTGTAAGAAGGTCTCTGCCCGCTCGGGGTCCCCTTTCCTCCTGAGAAATACACACAACACATCATGTTGTTTCTCACATTGAAGGAAAAGCACAGAGATTACTGACAGAATGTGTTCTTGTCATAGTTTTTGTGACTACATGGAGCACTGATTTTTAAATGAGTCCAGCTTTGAGTGAGAGGCTGCAGCTGGCAGCAGCAAAACAGGCTGCAATGTGACCACCTGAGGCACGTTCAAACCGTCCATCCGCTAAAAGTTTTTGTTTTTACTACTGATTATCCTTTATCAGTCTTTTTGGTTTTTTTTTATCTTAAACAGCCCCTAAATAACCATTGCCAAACCCCCTCTATGTAAATACACATTCATTTTAACAATGTATAACTCACTTCATTCAAAGTCAATAGAAACAAAACAAAACTCATCTTCATTCATCTTTCCACCATTCCAACAATCAACTGTGGTTTGGCTCAAATAAACCCTTAACTCATATAGTTTGGAGTGATAATGTGCTGCGGAGGTTTGGCGATGGTGATTTTGGGGCTGTTACTGGTTAAACAAAAAGGATCTCACTCTTTAACACATCAGTTTTCTCTTGCTGCATTCAGACGTCTTTCACAAGTATTAAAACCTTTGAAAATTGAGTAAATTGGTTTGATTTCTTTTGAAAACATATGTAAAAAGGAATTGACCAACATGGTAATAAATGTCCCACAAACTGCAAGAAACTTTACCTAAACTAACATGTTTTTAAAAAATGTCAGTACTGAGCATAAACAAACTTTACTCTTGTGGTCATGTTAACATGTTTAAAGGCTGACAGCTTGTGTGGACAGAGAATGATGAACTATGCATCTGCTACTGAATGATGTTTGGCAGGACATGTTATGTATTTAAAAACAGTGACATCATGCAACATAAAAAAACACCCAGTCGCAGAGGCCAAGTTCACTTTGTTTGCTGTAAACCCTCACACACGTTTTGGTTAAGGGTCTGATTCCTCTTTTAAAGCTGCTTTAATCTACATTTTGTCTACATGCAGCAAAAAGAAATCTGTCACTACATGATGACTCTAATAAAAGTATTAAAAATGTTACTTTAATTGCACTTTTATGGCTTCACATTTATTTAAAAACCCTGTCACAGCCCGTCGCACCACATTAGTGTTTCCATTTATTCTGCCTGATCAAACCTCTCCTCAGGAGTGTGTGGGTGTTAACAAGCAGTGACTGATTGACAGTTGTGGAGCTGAGAGCTAATCAGCCAGAATGACAAAAGACAGCAGTGTGGATGTGCAGGGGCTTCAGGATAATTCTGGGACCCCTGTGTGCCCCCAGGGAACTAGCAGGTTTCCTCACATGTAAAACTCAGCCAGGCTTTTTCCCACCAGTCTGGCAGACCTCAGCCGGCCGATGGCTCTGTACATCTCCATAGCAGCATGAGAGAGTTCCTGATGCAAGAAGTGGCCAACAAGATGGAGGAGGGAGAGGGATGAGGAGAGGAGAAAGATAATCAACTGAACTGTTTCCACTGAGGTTTCCAGGAGATTACATCAGAAAAAAAACTGATTTAAGTTTTTGGACAGGAATTCTGAAAATGTCTGTTAACTTACTGCTTTGCTAACTACTGAAACACACCACCAAACTGCAGCAAGGAAGTGACTTACAAGATAGTGCCTTTCAAAAGCCTCCACGGACGACAAGGCTTCCTTCAGCTTTTTGTACGGGCTCTGCAAACTGCTGACTGTGGAGGAAAACAAAGGGAAAGTAAAACCAGGCACAGACTGTTTATTTGCAGTCTTCATTACACCTGAATCAACACGACTGGCTAAAGAAGCTCACTCTTCTGTCAGTGGAAAGGAAATTCCCACCCTGAAGGCGCCTGACACATCAGCCTGACTATTACCAACATAAACAAACAGAGGTATTTATTGCTTCATGTCTGCTTTGTTTTTAAAAGCTGCACTTTAACACACTGCAAACTACAGCTGAGGGCCGCCATTCTCAGATACTCCGCGCATGCTTGTATGTAAAACCCAAAAAACACTGCAGACAAACAAACAAATCAGACTGACTACAGGACAAGAATGATACTTAACCCTCGTAATTTCCTCCCAATTGCCATACACCTTTTGTCGACTGGGGTCATTCTGACCCCGCCCTGTTTTGACTGTTATTTAAAGCATACTGTATAAATTGTCGATCAATTCTGTGTTACACCTTTAGTCTCACTTCAGTCCAACCCATTACCACACGTTTGTTTTGGAATTTAGGGCCAATAGACCTCTACATTTCTATGTATAAAAAACATATTTTGATAGAAAAAAGATTTTATTCGGGGTCACATTGACCCCAAGGACAACATGAACTTAAATTGAAAATGCACACTACAGTATATGTGATGAGTGACCAACTGCTTATATGGATCAAAAAGGTTTGGACAGAATCATTCCTTTTCAAATGTTTGAAAATTTTTGCTTTTTACATTACTCCCATGATTCTTGCATTATGGTAATTATTCTGCATCCATATTTTTAAACAGCCAGTAGAGTGCAAATATTTGAACAGTAAAAAATACAAATATCACATGGAAAATGATCTGCATGAGGAAAAAAAAGAAAGAGAAGAAAATGCGTGTCAGCATTTAGTGATCAATTTGACGGGGATATATGTGGTCACTGTTGGCGTTTTCAACTGTGTATGTCACATAAAAAAAATTGAAAAAACTTGTGTGTTTTTTTTTGATGTGCTGGTGTTTAAAGCCAGTGGCCATTTGCTTCCACTGATGTCATCAGTGGAAAGGGCTTAGATTTTGGGAGTATCTGTAAACTTGAATAAGTTTTTGAAAATGACACTACTTTCATTTCACAGCCGAGTCTGAAACTCACCGGTCTCGGGCCTCTCATCCCCGAGTCCGGCCAGCAGATCCACAGTCCTGTTCAGGTCCTCAGATGTGGGTCCCTTCTCTGACACCAGGCCACAGAGTTCCCCAAGAGACTTCAGCTGGAGGACGAAGACAAGCAAAACAATTCAAAATTTAATTGGAAAATTCTTCTATTGTTTGAAGAAAGATCCTGACTGGCCACTGTTTAATGAATGAGCAAATAATTTCTCAGAAAGTCACTGAAGAAATTATTACACATCCTGGAGGTGACACAACTGATGAAAGCAAAAAAACGACATGACTTGGTATATTTTGTTACCTTGTCAGTTGCGTAAGCCCACAGCCCGACAGTATGGGAGCAGTTTGCAGCCAACTGGGCCTGATCGCAGCAGCCCTCGATCCTGTGCAGAACCTCCAAACAGCTGAGAAACACCCAGCAGTCAAGCGCCCCCTCCAGCACCGACACCTGAAGAGCAAGAAAAACAACAAACAGTTTCAGTTCAGTCTGTTCAAGCCTTCAATTTACGTTTGAGGATTTTCTCATTTTCAATTAGCTTTTTCTATATTTAGCAACAGAGTTTAAAGAGTACATGAAAAAAATGTCACTGTAGGAGTCTGTTTACCTCCAGGAGTCGTAGCTCCTGGACACAGTTGTGCAGCAGCTCCAGCGCTCTCTGTGTGACCTCCCAGGGCCTCAGGAGGAAGATGAGTAAGGTGCACTGACGGGAGAACAGGTAGCTCCTCAGATCTAACAGACTGGCCTCCCCGCGCTGGATCCCATCCCTCTTCTCCATGTCGATGGGCCGGCGAAGCAGCAAGCCGCTCCAGCTGCGCACCGGGGCGCAGAATGAGCCGAGCCAGTTCGCTGTATCTGTGGACAGAAACAAAACTGATCTTGGAAACAGAAAATGGAAGTGTACAAGTCTATTTTACTTGAGGATATAATAAAAGTAATCATAGTAGTTATTTACCTCCGGCTCCAAAGTTAAGGACATATTGTGTAAAAAGAGCATCTAGCTCATCATACTGGACCAAGGCATCTTCAAACTGCTGCAGCATCTCAAAAACAAAGGCCAGCTCCTCCTGCAAGAGAAAACACACACACACACACATCACACATGAGACACAACAAAACTGTGAAACTTGAGCAGCGTAATCCACAAAAGAGACAGTTAGAGGCAGGATTCCCATATATTGTCACAGACAAAATTTCAAAACATTTTTCTATAACTATATTTTCTGTTTTTTCAGTTTCTGGCTATGGTAAATGGTGACATTTTGACAATACTAAAAGAAAGCATGCCTTTCAAAAATGTAATTAAAAAAAAGGTCAAAACTTTTCTTAAAAAAATATGCATAAGAAAAAAAAAATTCACCCATAAAAATCACCAAAAAATGTCAAAAAAAGAAAAGAAAAAGTCCTCTACAATGTTTACATTTTCTGTAAAAATCGCCAAAAACGAATTTGGAAGGCATGTTTTCTTTAAAAAATTGGCGGTAAAATAAAAACTAAATATAGCCATTTAAAGTTGTATGCCCCTCACCTAAATAAATTCATCATTACGTTACATTAATATGAATTAATTTCTTACACACTTTTTCATGATTTTCTGAAATTTTCAATGATTTTTACTAATTCTATGATTTTTTCAGGCCTGGAAAACATGATTGTGAAATGACATGACTTTTCCAGGTTCTCCATGACTATGGGAACTCTGTAACAGCAGAAACAACACAGACACTTTTTTTGTCCTTTCAGTCCCGTCACCTTTACTCATGACAAAACTTCTACTTCTCTTTCTTTGCCAGCATATTTCCTGTTCCTTTTCTGTGTACCTGGACCATGAAGTATTCACAGAAGCTCCAGCCGGGCTGGGTGCGTTTCTCTCGGAGCGTCCGCATGTCGTCTTCGAAGCGGCCCAGGTTCTTGGTGAAGGACATGAGCAGGAGAGTTCGCAGTTTAAGCAGCAAGGAATTCCAGGATTCCTGAGACCGAGACGAGTCCTTCAGAGGATCTGACAGCACCACACACCTGCGTCACAGGGACATAACCTTTATATACAAATTCAAATTTATTGTCATGGGTATTAAGATATATTAAAATGCATGTATGCATGAAAACGACAAAAAAAGATAATAACATACAATATTTATTGACACATTACAGCAAAAACATTCGGAGCATATGGATGCCTCTACTGTTCACTGACATGACTGCCTGCGAAAAGAAGCTGTTACTGAGACGGTGGTGTGTGATTTGACACTCCAGTAACGTTTTTTTAAGATGGAAGGAGCGAGAACAGCGCACGAGGAGGCTCATGTTCACGATGTTTTGGGCTTTTCTTTACACTCAAGGAATTTGAATTAATATGGTTTCTTATATTCAGCAGATTATTGATTATGCCGGTTGCTGTTTGAGTATAAAAGAGCAGCAACAAGTCAGTCTCAACCATATTCTGCTGCTAATTTTACCTCAGTCCACTCGTGTCCTCACCTGTCGTTCTGCTTGTTGCAAAAATCACTGCGGATCTTGTCCACGATAGATGACCGTGGCAGGATGTTGGTCTTGTTCTTCTTTTTTGTATCGTTGGTCTCCACGACAATAATGACCCAGTCTGCTGAGCCGTGAGCCCGCAAGCTGTTCTGCCAGCGCATCATGTCCTCCTTCACCGTGCTCTTATACACCTCTGTGTCCTACAATGAAGAGCAAAACAATAATCATTCATTACACCGGGAGGTTATTAAAATGATCCTCTCACTTGGGCTATTTCACCTAAACACTCAGCCTGTTATGATAAGTACATTATTGATTTATCATATATGGACGTGACCTCAATTATTTTGCTGACCTCCATATTGCCTGTTGTGTTTACAAGCTTGTTTGTACTTGTATGAGTCAGCAGCTGCATTTTTTGAGTGGAAGAGCAAGGTGCACCTAATAAAGTGACCGATGAGTGTATTTTCCAACAACAGTAGTTAACGTGACAGCCTAGTTAACACCTGAAAATGATGTTAAAACACACCAATCACACATGAAATTTAGGAACATCTGAGAGAGAGAGAGTAAAAATATCACAAATATATGTCATACAGACAAAATTCTGATTGAATGTTGAAGGAAGAGGCAAAGATGTTTCTCCTTTATGTGACCTGCCTGTTGCACCCGCTGGGGATGTTTTCACATCAGAAAATATCAGAGCAGGGAAACGACAGAAAAAATGCTGACCAACAAGTTCACATATCAAGATAACCTCGCCTGTGTGGCCACTGAACGCTGTGACAGTGATTTACTCAGTGACTGACTGCTACTTGAGAGCCGTGTTTGTTTTAAACTGTCTGGAGCTGAGTAGAGGGGGATATAATAAGATGTGTCAGTTATTATGTAACAGTATCCAGTGACAGAGAGGAACTGAAGCCCCGGGCTTTCACAATGTTTTGGAAGTGAACTTGTAGCTACAGTTTGTAGGATTTTTGGGTTGCGAGTCTTAGCGATCAGTAGAGCGACACTGCACGTGCAATCACGTGTTCATAGAAGTGACTTATTAGCCCTGAACACATTTGGTGTGTTCTCCTTGAAGCATTTATTTAACTGTGTCGCTAAGGGTTTGGACTGAGTTTTGCATTACTTACAGTTTCTGAAGACTGTACACACCCGTGTAAAAACCCCCACAGGTGTTTTCAGCGACTGATCAGCTTACTGTTCTCTAAACGGACAGCCTGACTGACCTTGACAGAAGTGCAACTGCCTCCAAAACTCAGCTGATTGTCTTTTATTGTTCACCTTCCTTGGTTGTAGTCTGCACTCAAAAGGTAAACAGGTCAGTGCAGAAGCTGCATGTGAAAATAGTTTTAGTTCAATGAAATAACTGCCTTTAATTTGTATTATTTACATATAAATACAGATGTGAGTGGTTGATGCAGTGTGATTTTATAGTCTGTTCAGGTCACAGCTCACTGTTTGTTTACTGCACAGCCCACCTGTCCTCACCATCTGTGATATTGTCATGCTGTGTGCACACAGGATTTACTGCTCCTTGTAGAATAAGAAGGGAGTGCTGCAGCCCAAACTGGCTGCCACATTCAGTCCACTCATGCCGAGCCATACCCTAAAGGACTTTGAAAAGACTTTGAAAAGACTAAAGTCTGACACCCTCTCACATCTAAAGACAATGTGATTTTTTAGTCACACACTAAAAGATCTTTGTGGGGATCCTACAGGTTCATTATTCGCAAGACTGTGACTAGATTTTGTACTTCATCACCTTTTCGCACTGAACAGCTCGAACGTTTATCTTTGTGTTTTACATTTTAAAACTTGCATAACAAGAATTGTTAAACTGGAGCATATTCACCATGGAATTTTTAACAAGCACAAAATGAGATACTGCCTGAATAGTTTTAGTTTAGAAATGTAGAAAGTTTCAGTCTCTAGACCTACCACCCAGGTACAGAGCCAATCTCTGAAGACAATCTGACATAGTGGCCAAACTGTGGAATTACAGCTGGGCCCAAAAATATATTTTTTAACATAGACAGTTTTGTGAGCGTCATGACCCCTGTGAAATGACTCGCTTCACTAACGGTATATAAGTCTCTTAGTGCTGCATGAATAAATCACTGTATTCAACATAGCGGAGGGCTAAACTGGAAGTTAGCTGTTGGTCCAGTGGAGGTTTGGGTGCACCTGCTCGGGCCACATAGTGCAGAAGCAGAGAGGAAGATCTGGGTAATTTTACACACAAACCTTTTTGGCTTCATGCATCACTGCACAATATTCATAGGAATGAAGCGGGCCCCGCCTTCAATGCTGTATCCAGTTCTCTTTCTACACCCATGCACTTTTCAGTGTCTAAGGTGCAATTAATAACCGTGACAGTTAAACAAAAAAAAAAAAGACGATTAAAACAAACTGGGCAAAATATATAAATAATCGTAACAATAATAATTTGCAATTATTTTGAGAGATAATGTGATTGTGATATGAGTCGCAATTTTAGTAGAAATGGTCATTTTTGTATTTCATTTTCATTGAAATAAATATAGAAATAATGATGATCAGGGTTGGAATTTAGCACCAGCCACCAGCCAAATGCTGATAAAATACGCAAGTGGATGCTTGAGTCGCTTCACTCACCAGCCAATAAAACGATGGTAATGTATATTGAGTTGCTGGTAGATTCTGTAATCCACCAGACACAGCGGCACCTGGACCCAAAAGTTACCTTCCAACCCTGATAATGTTTGCTGAGGTTTAAATCAAACAAGCATGTTCCCTCACATCTGAAATATGATCGATACACGAGGGCATCTTTGGAGCACCACAATGCTTCATTTATAATGGTATGCTGAAGCGCTTCTTACATTTATCAAAAACTGCAGCTCCTGCTATTTGGATATTGCACTTGGCCACATTGCGATTTCAATAATATTTTGACAAATTGTGCAAGTTCCACAAATGAATTAGTCCTTTCTCTTTCAGACAGTTGTTTATGAGGGGTGATCACTCTCTGACGGTCTCAAAACTGCAACAGTGTCAATTTCAGTCTTTATTAGTCTCAGCTGCAGGTCTTTTGTACTGCGCAGGTGACAGTGTCACTGTGTCCATACTGCAAACACATGCAGCCTCCCTACTCCCACACTAGAGGCACAGTCCTTAGGAAATGTCATGAGTCACGCGCTGATGACAGCACTTCCTTAAACTAACCAGCTGCTCAGTCAGCAGCAGCAGGTTCCTGCTTCCCCTCTTGTTTTTCTCCCGTCTGCTTTCCCTGAGCTGCAGCACTGTTGCAAAGGAGATGTCAAGTTCAGTTTAGGCTACAGGCTCCTTAAAGTGCATCAAGTACAGCTGCGTGCACAATAAAATGCAGATACGTTTGAAAATATATTCCTGTCTTTTTCCATCCACTGACTGATTTTACTCCACCAAAGTGAACTCGTAAAAATGCTTGAATTCACTTGAAATTTGCTTTTAAAAGATAGAAATAAGTCAAAAACACTGCCGTGTCCCTGTTAACCTCCACAGCTATGGAGTTATGCCAAAGTGATCTAAACTGAGTGAACTTGGATATCTTATCTATCTATAAACACACACTATGAGTTTGCATATCCTGCATACGGAGCTGTCTGTGACCTATTTTTGCGCTGATAGGATGCCCATAAGTATTCATCTATTCTTAGAGGGCAGACAGACACTGCTGATCCTCCAGAACACGTGAAAGAGAAACAACTGTATCAAGACTCTGCTCCTGTGACCTCCTGGACAGTAAAAGTCAGGTAGTAGGGCTGGACCCAAATATTCAGATTTTCAGGTATTCTTTAATTGGGTAGCTATTCGGTTTTCAATTTAGGCATTTATATATATATAAGGCATATATATATATATATATATATATATATATATATATTATATATATACACACACTTTTTTGTGCAGCGGACTAATGCCATTTCAGTGTTCGTGATACTGCAGCAGCGCCTGTCACACACACACAGTGACAGGAATGATCATTTTACCCAACGGTTATTGACAGGTTTATTAAATGAGTCGAGCCATCGCGACGTCAGTTTGATGCTCTCGCCAACCAAAGCTCCGAATTACTCGCTGTTGATTGATGGCAAAGCTCCAGAGCCCAGAAAATGGTATTCGGGACAGGCCTATCGGGTAGCAGCAACATTAAAAAGCAGACTTTGTATCGCTTCTATCTCTATGATTAATGAGTTTGTACATAAATGGAACTGATCCCACAATAAAAGTGTTTCCACTGATGTGTTTTTATATTGATGGTGTCAGACATGATAATGACCATAAAACAGTCATTTAATCCAAACTCTCACTGCAGCGGCATATTTTTCTTCAATCATAGTTGACAGGAAGCTTTTATGACCACAAATCAAGTCATTATTTATGCAACACACAGAAAGTTATGACAATAAACTCATCTGCGAGTGTTCGACTACACTGAAACACAAAAATGTTGACAGAGAGTTATTTCTTTGAAACAGTCGAGTTTTTGCATCTGACCTGCCAGCAGAATAGAGTAGAGCTGAACACAGTTTAACTGAACAGTCCTTTCTTGTGGAACAAAAAGTTTGTCTTTGGGAGAGCTGTGAGTTGCCAAATTTTATAACAAGCCTCCCTTCTATCCTAACACGGTCTGATAACGCACAGTGCAATAATTAATGTTTCCCAGAATTGTTAAATCAATTACTGAGAGGCTGACTGATTGAGGATATGTTGCAAAGTGTGTGTGTGTGTGTGTGTGTGTGTGTGTGTGTGTGTGTGTGTGTCTGTAGTTACTCACACAGCAGTCGGTCCAGTAGATGTGGAGGAAGGGGAAAGTGAGGAGAGCCTTGTTGCCCTCCTTAGGGAGGAGATCCTCTTTAAACTGGACAAAATTAGCTTCGAGGTGGATCATTTTTGGCGCACGACCGTAAGTCCTGCACAGAGCAGAAAGCAGAGTTTCACACAGGTGAGCACATACAGTATGAGGAAAATAAAGTGTTTTTCACCATTAAAGCATGTAAACATGTTGTAGCAGAAACCCAAAATACAAGTATGAACCTGAAAATGAGCAAAGTAGATCCTCTTAAACCTTCAGCGCAGGCAACCCGGGGCTGTTTTCATTCACTGCTGTTCATCTAAGTCTTGTCAATGTCAGGGTGAATCTTAGCTGGTCTTTTAATTGTCTTGTTTTTATGGTTTTATGGTATGTTTTATAATGTTGTTTGGAGTTGTATATTTTAGATTTTGTATTTTTGTTCCATTTTGTCTTCAACTTCTGTTGCTGCCTGTCTTGACTGTGACACTCTTGAAAAAGAGATTTTAAACCTCAAAAGGTTTTTCTGATTAAATAAAAGTCAAATAAATAAACAAAGGAGACAAACAGCGTGTAGATAAATTCAGTCTAAACACATCAAAACACAAACATGTCACTTACAACACTCTTTCTTTTTAATTTTTTTTTTAAAGATTATTTTTTGGGGCTTTTATTGCCTTTAACTGACAGGAAAGTGTGACAGAGTGGGAGACATGCAGCAAAGGGCCAAGGCCGCTGCGGCGAGGACGCAGCCTCTGCACATGGACCGCCGCTCTATCCTCCAGGCGCCCCGACAACACTCATTTCTGATATCCTTCATTTGCTCACTCACTGTTCTTACAGCACAATAAATAATAACCTTTGATGAAATATGAAACAGCGAGCAGATGAAACAGCTCGACAATCACTTAACTCACTTTAGCTCATAAAACTGAAGGTGAGACAGTTTCTCCAGCTCCATTTCCACTCACAGAAAGCATCCTTACATCACACTCAGCGGCGTGTTATTGCAGCCTGTACTGTCTGACCTGCATTAAACTCCAGCACATCATCAATAAGTCATCCAAAATCACCGGCACTCCCATCCTGTCATTAAATGTCTCTATCAGAAAGTGAAGATTATAGTAACGAGAGTGAGTCTCGGATCGTGCACACCAAAGTACGTCTCGATTTCTTGCTTACTGTCACTACTATTCACACTTTTTTATATTTATGTACATCCTGCACTCGCTGCTTCCTACGCGCACCTTTGTCTTTTATTGTGAATGTTTCATTCATGCAACATTTATTTGACTGTTTTTTAAGAAATTAAAAATTCCTTGGTGTGATGGTGTCAAATGTTAAAAATGAAAAGCTTTACAGAGATATATGTATTAATGTGGGGCAGTACTCACCTCCTCCACTCCATTGGCTCCCTGGGAAGTTGTTGGGCCAATGAGGTATACAGAGACGTGAACAAGCCCTGGTCTCCAGCACCTGTGACGAAAGGGACAGAACAGAGAGCATTTCAAAAATAGGTCAGAAACGAGAATTGAAAATGAAACCTAAAATCTGCCCATTTTTATGTCGTCATAAAAATGTAAGTGTCCTAGGGTTCAGTGTTCAGGGACAAGGAGGATATTTTGGGCAAAATTAAATTAACACCTAAATGGAAATCCGTGTTGCAGCCTTACTGATGCAAATGCAACTAATATCCTCCAAAACTCATGTGGAAAGCACGGCTGCAACATGAAATGGGTAATTCTGAGAGAAAAATATATGTTTTATTAATTTAACCTTTATTTAACCAGAAAAGCCTCTTGAAATTAAAAATCTCTTTTCAAGAGTGTCCAGGCCAAGACAGGCTGCAACAATTTACACACAACAAGGAACAAAAATACAAAATCAAAGTATACAACTCCAAAACAACAATATAAAAACAAAAAATAAAGTTACCACAAGAAAGGACTACAAAGTTTGTTAATGTACGCTACGAGTAAACCATAAAAACAAGACAAATAAAAGTCCAGATGAGCTACACCCTGACATGACAAGTGCATACTTGACTGACAAAAAAAGAAGAAAATTTCAGAACAAAATGCACACCAGCGGTCAGCCGGTGCATTTAGCAGCATCTCGAGAGCAAACTGAGGTGAAAGATTTCACCACAATCTGTTTGTGCAGAATAACACATAAACACAGAGATAAAAGCGCATCCATCAAACGAGGCGAGGCTGAGATGTGATATTTAATTTTTGAGAACGCAGTAAAGAATGTGGAGGTTTTGGCAGGACAGTCTGATTTGCCGCCCAGAGTCCATCACACCCTGGAGGGGTCGATGTCCTGCGGTGCTCTCTGTGTCTTTATCGGCTCTCTCCTGTTTAACAGCACTGTGGATCTCTACGATGTGTCCCTTGAACTAGTAAATGTGTTTTACGTTGATGCAGGTCTACATCAGTCAGGTTTGCAGCTTAAATTCTCATCTCTTTCCAAACCACAGAGATACTTTTACTCTCAAATTTTGCTGAGTCCACACCTCTTTTGTCTTGGCAATTTTCTTGAGAAAAGAGAAAAGAGGCTCCAAACTAATGAACGAAAAACCTTCAGGGCCCCTGCCCATATTTAGGGGAAAGATTTCATTCAACTGAAATCGCAGACTAACACAATTAGATTAGTTTTCATTTAAACTGTGTAACTGATCATATACTCATTTAAAGCTGTCATTTCTGTCTTTTCTGCTGTCCGACTGTCAAATGCCTATTTTCAAAAGCTTTGGAAAACGGCTCTGTGTTACATTCGATTCATACGTCCGTGCACATTTCATGCTTTCTACTGTTACAATGCTTTAGGGAGCTTCATGTTGAAAATGTGTGGCTGAACTGACAGACACAGTTTTCTGCACAGCTGTTTAAAATCGTGGGGTTTGTCATCATTTGTCCCAGAGGGCTTTACAATCTGCACAACATACAACACCTTCTATCCTGTTTCATCACAACATCATATCAGTGCACTGCATCTACAACTGTACAATACAACAATAATTTTAAAAATTTGTTTAACTGACTAGTATTTCTGTTGCTGACTGGCCAGTGTCGCAAACTTTTCATTGATTAGTAATAAATGCGATCTGCCGTCTTCCTACTGTTTACTTCCATTATACATTGTGCAATGCAATATGTTGATGATGGATACTTGATTACAACGGCTCCAAGTAAAACTAGTGGACGCTCGGGCTGTTGCGCCAGACAGTACTAACATTCATCGAATCTTAAACGACACCACCTCAAGAACTAGAGCTAATCTGGACTGAGAGGAGTATTGTTGAATCCTCAGTCAACAGTAAAGAGACTTCAATGTCATCGCTGACACCCAATTTTAGAAAAGCTCAAACTGTCATCCATTGTTAGCTGTGTGCATTTTGATAAATAGTGACTCGCAGGGCTGAAGAGGTTATTGTTCAAGCTACACTGGAACTGGGCCACTTCCAACGAGCCACCCCTCCAGGGGAAACAGCACTACAACTCCTGCACTGTTCACCAAGCATTAATGTAAACACCTTCAAACATCCTGCGAGACGAACGTCAGCACTTCAACCTCGTAGCGACTTCTATTTGAACGCTGGAGTTCGGCCAACACTTTTTCCTGTGCTGACAGTTTGACTGCTTTGTAAATCAATTAGCCTCGCTGCCCACTGTTAACCACCTGGACAGATACAAGACATGCTGAGGGTAGAGCTTAGCTGTGTGGCATATGACGTAACTGCTGCAAAAGGCATTATGTACAAATAATTGAGTAATTTGCATGTACAATCAACACAGTAAAAAAAAGAATTGGTAAATTTTTCACCTTGATGCAATTCAGTGTTCTGGTCTTAAACTGGGAGCTCAATGCCATTTTTATAACGCAGCACTTTACACATTTAGTCAATGTAGTGTTGTAGTCAGTGCAGATCTAGTGCATTAGTTGATGTTATTCATTTTTTGGAATTAAAGCTCCAGCAGTAAAGTCAAAAACAAAACTGAACTTTGAATGCTCATATAAGCTATCAAAAACTGCTATCAAATACCTCCCTGCAGAGCAAACACCAGTATAATCCCAGTGACTGTACAAGTCAATCTAACACACGTCAAATATTAGTGAAAGTACAGCTCGGCTCATCTTGTAAACCAACCAGTAAAAAGCAGAAGGAGCAGAGAGCTGCACACTCATAACTCAGATGCCAGCTTTTAATTCATAAATCTATAAATCAATGTGTCAACACATGCTGTGTTTTTTTAAGGTTTAAACCACAATTCATGTGAGTGACAAGTAGAGTAAAGTCTGCAAGCTGTTTAAGTCAATGATTAACATAAATGATTTAAAAAAAAAAAAAATACATTACATTTCTTACATATTTTGAATTTCAAGTGCCCTTTTCTAGCTTTTTCAGCCTAAGACAGGAGGTCTACAGATACTTCAATCGAAGGCTTTTAAACAAATATAAGACTGATTTTGGACAGATCATCTTTTTCTTATTCAAGCATTGCCTGTAAGTATGAAGGTGAGTATTAGATATGCAGTCACATGTAGACATGTGTTTGAATATGGTTGTCAGACTGAGTTAGGACAATCCACATTTTGCTAACATGCATGATCATATCTACATGTCATGGGTATCAACAGATACTGGCTTTAAAATGAAATATTGGAATCGGCCAACATACTGATTTCTGTGAATATGAATCGATATTTTTGTTATGTTGATAAAGCGAACATATACAAAACATCAACCCGAAGCTGAAGTATTTTTTCATTTATTTTGCACAATAAATGACTATTGCATGCATTGAAAAGTATTGTATTTCATGTCTACCTGCTGGTGGGCAATCATGACAATATAATGTTAATTCGACTGCAGAAGAGACTTGACGATCACTGAAATTAGGTGGGTAATAAAGTTTATAAATCCATATTGGTTATCGGCCAAATGAGTTGTTATATACCAGCATACTGGCTATCAGCAAAAAATCCAATATTGTGCATCCCTATGAGAAAGTGAAATACAATAGTGTTTGAGGCAATGAAGACATCACAAAGTCAAATTTAAGACTATTTATTAGGGATGCACAATACTGGATGTTTTTCCCAATGTCAAATTTATAACAACTCATTTGGCGGATAACTGATACCATTATTGATCTATCAATTATTTTTCACCTCTTAGTAAAATTGCGCAAAATAAAGAAAAAGCATGTTTGCCGATTCTGATGGTTCATTTTAAAGCAGATTTTGGCTGATAGTGATGATAAGCCAATATTATGAGCATGTTGGGAGATTCCGACATTTGATTTTAAAGCCAAAAACTGTATAAAAAAAATATAAGATTCCCTCCCCATTACATATATTTTAACCATTTCTTGTCTAAACAAAGTTGGCAGCTAGAACCGTTTACTTGCTCAGTTGCCGTCAGAGAATGGAGAATTGGACTGATAGTCTGCGTCTTTGCACATCATGCTTGCAGACTCTTTGGGGAATACGGATGTGTCCTATAATGTTTGTTATACAACTTTCAATGTTTATTAGCAATTAATTTCTACTAAACTGCTAATCTTTTAATATATTTTTTTGCACAAAAGCCCAGATGCGTGCATGAGTATTTTATGTTAAAATGCTATATGTTGTTCCTGTGCTATTGTTTTGTACTGTTGTTCTACCGTTTCTTGTTGCTTCACATGGCTTGTGTTATGTCTTTGACTTCCTGTTTGTTGTTGCCGTTTCTGCCTTTATGATGTCCTGCTGCCATTGTTTTGTGAATTTTACCATTTTACAGATTTCAAAATATAATGCCAAAGGATTACAGTTGAAAATAAGTCAGGTGGCTAACACTGGCACATTTACAGAAATGCTGATTAATGTGCGCTGTCCTTATAAATAAAATATAATAAATGAAATGAAATAGCGAAACAATGATTTCAGAGGCATACACCGGAGTTAGGACACCTGATAACCTCTAAGGACACTCAGGATCCCACATTAGGCAACCTGTGACTTATAGTCTGAATCCCCCAATAAACCCAACTGTCACGTTCATGCTTTTTTCATACACCAACCCTCCGGTGTCTCCGTCCGCTCCTCTGGACCTCTCTGTCCTAAAAATGGAGCAGCCTGCGGTGTGAGATGAAGCTGACTCCCGCTACCACAGTCAGCTCCCAAAATAACCCCTCCGAGAAAGCCAACACATGATTCCTGGGGATTTATGAATGGCAAACTGACCCCACCGACTAAACATGATGCGGCGACTCCAGTCTGAGCTGCTAACGGAGGAAAGCGTGGCTGTCCACCGGGGAACAAGGTGATATCCTTCCCCAAACTGCAGCAACTAGCCGTGACGTTATATCGTTAGCTACCGTCAGGCCTGTTAATCAGTGGATCTGTAAGCTAGCTGACAGAGACACCGTCTCCCATGAGGACATTTATCGCAGACAGCATTACTGCATACAAATAAGACACTATTAATGCTTTCACAAATTAAACAACGCATCTCCACACACACACGAAACGTCTCACAGCTGGATAATATAAGGGTACCAGTTAGCTTAGCTAAAACGAGCTAATGAACATAGCCACCTGGCTAACTGTCAAGACCAGAAAAATAAGACAACGTCTCCTTTTAATAAACACTCACATGTCACAATCGGCTTGTTTTCCATAGTATAGATGATCGGCTTTTCCTCTTGACACTCCATATGTGTTAGCGGTAGTACTCCATGAAAATTATATACAAACCGAGCTTTATTATTAGTAAATGCTTATGTATGCAGTTGTGTTGAATCGATGGGGCCTGTGTCCCCACCGCACTTCCGGGAAGTGCGTAAGCTGTGCGTCATTAAAGGGCCAAACTGTGCTTTTTTAAAATCACACCCGTTATAGGTGTTTTATTTGAGAGTAATGTAATGAAATGTAACTAACTGCATTTTCTCAATTACTGTAGTTTAGGACGATCTCGAGGTATTTGAACTTTACTTGTATTATTATTTTTTTAAATTCCACTTTAGGGACTGTTCGTTACTTATGGGGTAGGGGTAGTGGGGCAAAAAAGGGGAGGCATGTCAAACATTTTTTTTTTAAGCAACAAAAGCCTAATGTTTGTTTGTTTTATTTTGGGTTATGGAAGGGGCATACGACTTTAAGTGGCTGTATGTCATTTTTATTTTACCCCTATTTGGAGTAGTTTTTCCTTTTGTTTTTTTTAATTGCCCAAATTAACCCATCTGTCATAGCCGGAAAATTGTTGTTGAATTTTCAACAGTTCCTTGACACATAATTTGTGACAAACACTTCATCAGAAAAAAAACAAAAAATAAATTTATGTCTATTTGTGCCTTTTTCATCAGTCACTTTATTTTAGGCCTATATGTCTTTTTAAAAAAAAAAAAAAATATATATAATATATATATATATAATATGAAATAACCAACATGCACGGTGGATTTTTTTTCCGGAGTTGGGTACTCTTACTTTAAGTAAATGTTCCTGATTAAATAAGCCAACTTACTTTTTACTCATGAAGCCTAACATTTTCAATGCAGGACTTTTACATGCTATAACAGAATGTTTTCACAGAGTGTGGTATTAGTACTTTTGTGTAAGGATCTGAATACTTCCTCCACCACCGGTAATAAGTAAGATAATATGGTTGTGTTACTCACAGTAATGGAAGAAGTATTCTGATCCTTTACTTAAGTAAACCTACTAAAACAACACTGCGGTACAATAATTTAAGCTACACTCAATAACAAACATATTCAAAGATATGTTTTTCAAGGCTAAAATAGATTTTTTTGTCCATTTCATTAAAAAAAAAATAATCAGCATTCAACCTACAAAAACGTGCATTTGTGTATTAAGTGCAAAAGTGTATTAAATGCTACTCTTAATAAATTACAGATTTTTATACAATGTTCATGAATTTTAACAATCATGTATCTTCTGTAATTAATACAGTAATTCCAATGGTAAAGTTCCACATGCATGCATGTAGGCGGAAACATTTTTTACTGTTTTACTAATTAAATTAAATATGAAATCAAATGTTTAATAAATGAATAAATAAAAAAGTGTATGTATTTTCCATAACTTGTTTCATCCAAAAGACACCTGTAATTTTGTTCTTTTAATTTCTGTTATATGTAATTTATTTACTGTTATGTTCTACTAATATTGCTATTGTTCGATTCTTGGTATATAATATTAATTACTGAATTAAAAACTTAAATACCATCTGACACAGTATCAACATGTTGACACATTTATCAGCTGTGACGGATACAATGCTGCTATCTAGGGGTACAGAGCTGTATTGCAGGACGTTAGCCAATGACATGCTGAGGTTTTCATTATATTTATTAATATAAAACAAACAAAACAAATGCATACAGACAAAAATACACACCCAGATTTATTTTCTATTTATTTTGCCTTTCCATTCATTTTTTTCTGCCCTTCATCTTTCTGTTCCATCTCTTTATTGTCTGAGTCTTCTTCAGCTTTTTCTCTCCCCTCTTCAGATTCTCTCTCTCCACTTTTCTCTTCTTTCCCATCTTCAGGTTCAATCTCAGCTCCATCTCCTTTCCCAGGTCTGTCATCTCCTTTCTCTCTGTTTTTCTCCCCATCGCCTTCTTTTTTCTCTTTCGTATCATCCGTGTCTGTAAGCCCA
Source organism: Plectropomus leopardus (assembly GCF_008729295.1). Lineage (NCBI taxonomy): Eukaryota > Metazoa > Chordata > Actinopteri > Perciformes > Serranidae > Plectropomus > Plectropomus leopardus. Next base: position 27,440,220 of record NC_056472.1, read on the forward strand.
GATTTATCTCCCTCCACCATCCTCTCCACATCCTCCTTTGTACTTTTGGTGCTCTCTCCATCTCCCTCTTTGGTCACATCGTTACCATCTTCTCCCTGTCCCTGTTTTTTCACCTTTGCATCTGAGTCCCTCTCCTCTTCTCCCTCCGCCTCTTCCCTCTCCAATCCAACCTCCCCTCCCACCCCTTCACCTCTTCCCTGCGCTCTTTCTCCTTCCTCCCTGTCCTCTGGCAGCTGGGTCTCCAGCGCTGCCACCTCCCACTCCAGCTGCACCACCCTGGCCTGCATCTTGCGGTGGCTCGACTCTAACTCCACCATGAGTCGAGCTAGTTTCGTTTGCAGGATTCCCAAGTTGCTCTCCAGCCTGTTTATTTTGGTTTCGACTTTTTCTGTCTCCCACTCCTCTCCCTCCCCGCTATCCTCCAGCATGCCCATCTTGGTGAGGATCTGTCTGCCTTTCTCCTCCAGGTGACGTTTGGCTGCAGGGAACTCCGATAACACGTCCATCAGGTCTTCTTTGGACAAGCTGAATAAGTCAGAGTAGCCAATGCTTCTGATGTTGGCAGTGCGACGGTTTCCTGACTTGTTACCTAAAAGGAAACACGTTGCTTTTAGGTATCTGCTTTGAAGAAAGCAGATATTTCATTTTTAGTTCAATTCCCTGTTGGAAGGTGCTGTCTGTTTGGGAGCATACGACTTATGAGTGTTGGACTATACTGCACGAGTTGTGAGTTTTTAAACAGATGTATGACATTGTTTTTCCGTTGTTAAACACTGACCCTTTTACTTGAATTAATAAAAAAATCTCTCAGTTTTTGGTTTCTTCTTTCCCAGAGGCATATGAGAAAAAGTTTTCTTCACAAATTCAATGTAACACAGGTGAGTAATTGATATACAAATGATAATTTGGGAGGTGAAATGTTTCTTTAATAAATGTTGTATGACCATGTGCAACATAATTGACATCTAACTTACCTTTGATATTGAGGATACTAATTTCCCCAAAGAAATTCGATTCACTCAGTACAGCGAACTGTGTGACCCCGTCATCTGCTACAACTGCAAGTTTCCCTTCTTTGATGATGTACATTTCATGGCCCACATCTCCTTTCCTGCAAACGTACTCTCCTGGACTGAACACCTGCAAAGAGAAAAGGTGTGAGAAACCTTTTTATCCTTAAACAATTCTTTTCTAAAAGCGTCTGTGATGTAAAAGCTAATGTGGCCTGGTCTGGCTGCCACCTCTTTTCCTGCCTGACCTGAGGTGTTAGTTTGAGCACCAGCTCCTCCAGAAGACTTTTCTCACAGCTCTGGAAGATGGTGACTTTGGAGAGAGTGGGGAGGTGAACGCTGACAGCGATCTCCGTCCTCAGGTGTATGGGCAGCTGCTGCAGGATTTCATTCTCTCGCATGATCTTCTTGTTGATGTGAAGATGCTGGTACCAGTTGTCAATGCGCTGTCGAAGCTCCTTGCTAATGTGATGGCTACGCAGGTAAGCCTTCACCTGGAAGAGGAAAAAAGCTATGAAGCCATCCACCATTTCTTTGTCCTGTATGATATATGTCACAGAAACTGTAAAAAAAAAAAAACTAAATTCAAAAACTGAGGTCTTCCAACTTACCAGTTCATGGTTTGGAAAGAAGACATTATCACGGTCTCTTAGGCTTGTAATGACATTTCCAACATTGCCAACAATCGATGCAAACACCAAAACGGCAATGAGCAGGTCTGCAATCATAAACAAATACTCCTCTTCCCTCTTCGGCAGGGGGGTGTCTCCCACTGTGGTGAAAATCTGGGCAGAGAACCAGAAGCAGTAAAAGTACTGACGACGCATGGAGGCAAACTCCGGATTGGTGATGTTGGGGTAAACCCAACGATCACTTCCAAAGCCGATGTAGTTGGACAGTGCAAAGTAGAGACACGCATTCCAGTGGATCAACACAAAGATGTAGATCATGAGCTTTGAGATGCGGAAGGTGTTTGGGTAGGAGGTTCTCGTCTCCATGCGATCCAGAGCCTCGTTCAGCCGTGGCATGCGCAAAAGGCGGTTGATCCTCACCATCGGAGTTTGGATGCCAAAGACAAAGTACAGGAAGTCGGTGGGCAGCAAAGAAACCAAGTCTCTTAAAAAACGTTTGGAGCGCAGGTAGCGCTTCTTCAGCTGATTTAGGTCCCTGATCAGGATGCCCTGATCCAAGTAACCTGGAGAGGGAAGAACACGGTTTAACAAAACCCAGGACACAGTATTTTAGAAGTAATCTGATTTCTTCTATAGGATTGGATTAAATCTTGAAAAAAGGTTGCTCCAAAGACAAAAAGGATTCTTAAATTGAATGACATCACTTCATCCAGTCTTGTTTTGGACTGGAGAAAACTTCAGAATGAGTTTAGAAGTTTTCAGGAGGACTGGGAAACCGTTGATCCATAAAATAAGTATCATCCGGATTCAACAGAATGGTGAAGTCAGGGTGTGAAGTTGTCACATCATTGTAATTAACAGTCTGTTTTTGGCTAGATGCAGGCACATTTTTATTTTAAAAAAATCTTCATACCCACACTATAGACTCAAAGAATAATCATTTTTAGGTTGTGTTTATAAAAAAGTTCGAGTCTATATTGGGCTATTTCGAGTTAGGTCTGGTAGTTTGGAACTAGTTTGAGATTTTTAAGTATATTATATAACTGTTATTATTATATTACTGGACTGTGGTCTGCTCGTTGTAATGCTTCTGTATGACTTTAACATGTTTTTGTCTAGCATTCCTTTATACACCATGTGTTATATTTTATTTTACTTTATTTTATCTTTATCACTTTTTTCTACATCATATTATTACTACTGTTCTGTTATACATGTATGGATGTATATTTCTTGTGCTCTTTTCATCAGACTATGACAGGTAAAGTATGAGTTATGATCCAAAAGTAATACCACCACTAATGATGTATTTATTACTTATAAATATGGACATAAAAAGATTCAAAGTCCAACAAGTACATGAATATCATTGTAAACATCTCCTTTATGTTTTGCGTGTTGTGTACTGTGTGTGATATGCTTTGAATAAACACAAATGTTTAAATTACCTGTGTGAACAGTGATGATCATGTCAGCCATATACATGAGGTCTGCCAGATAGTCCAGTGTGAGCCACACAGGCAGGTAACTCAGGGCAATTGTAGTGAAACATGTCCTGAGAAAATATAACCAAAAAAAAAAGGTCTATGCTCAGAGATGTTATTGCTGTTTTGATATTCATCATGTTCGTTATGTTTGTACCTCAAAATGATGATCACCCAGTTGTAGACGATGGGAAAGATCATGATCTGTAGCCAGACATAATAAAACTGTTCTGCCGGATCAACCACCCACTCTTTCCAGCTGAGAGGGGAAATGATGATGAAGAGAGGGGAGAGGAAGATGATGATGAGGAGATCAGTCATAATCATGATGGTGTGACATGCGGAGAACTGTCACATTATGACTGAGGTTCATCACTCTCGTGACTACATGAATAATACGCTTTATGTCACCAACATCTGTCACAGCATGTTGTCAAAACTAAAAGGGACAGTTCATGCCAAAATCAAAAATACATATTTTTTCTTTTACTTTTAGTACTTTTTATCAATCTAGATTGTTTTGGTGTAAACTCTACAGATAAGAGGGAAAATATGTATTTTGTTTTGGGGGTGAACTGTCCCTTTAAAAGCATATATAAATATATGAAAACACTATAATACAAGGTCATGTGAAACATCTGTCTTAATATAATAAAGATGATTTAAACTTTTTTATCAAGTGATTTTGACGCTTTTATAACAAATCATTGAGATTTTGTGGTAATTATTCATTCATGTTTGTCCATTTTGTCTGTCCCTGCTTGTCTGTAAGGTCTTAAACATCTACCTATACTTTAGAAACTATGATTTCATAGATGCTTTTTAAAAGCCCCTAGATAATCTCTAATTGTGGATAAAATGATTTCTCGTAGAGTACATTAGCTGGATATTCATTTTCTCATCAATGAGGCTTGTTAGTTTCTCACCAATTCAGAAGTTAATAAGTCTGAATAAATGGATAACTGTCCTTACAATAATTACCTAAAATTACTCTTACCAGAAGTCAAATTAACTCCATGTTTATTATCCATTAATTACTTACTTAACTTTTAATTTCAGATCCAGGCTGGTGTTACGTTTCCCTTCATCCTTGACACCCTCGTCTTCTCCTTCTTCCTCAGTCACTTGCTGCCGCCGCTGCCACCTGAGCAGCCTCTGCCATTTGTTACCTCTAATTCTAACATCTTCTGTTTTATCCATCCTCCAAAGAGCAGCCTTAGACTAACACATTTCTCGAGTGAGCATGGCGTTTTCTCCTGATCTTGCTCCCTCCTGCACGAGCGCTGCTCTTTCTTGGATTATGACTTAAATGACCTTGTTGACCTGCATCAGGAGGCAGTACTACGTGGTTCACCTGACAACAGGTCTACCTGAGCACTGCCTGGTGATGCAGGTCTCCATGGAAGAAAACCACAACAGATGTCATGAGTCCTCTGGGAATTCTTCCTTCACCTAGAAAACCAGAGCGGTCTTCCTCTGCACATCCCAGAGGCTGTTTGAGACAACAAACAGTAAGTGACGTGTAGAGCTCAAATGACAGGGAATGCATCACTGTCATTAAACATACACAGTGCAGTGTGTATGTACTTTTAGACACTGGCCCCTCTTGTGGAGTTAGCAGGCTTCCAGGTATGTAAACAATGGCGTGCAGATACCTTAAGTTCTCATTGGTCTTGTGCAAGCGCACTTATGTGAACGACATTAGGTGCTACAGGCTACAACAAGGCTAAAAACAAACATTTTCCTAAACAGCTTGGCACGTCGGGGCTTTAGGACACTTGGACTATTTTGTACGAGCAGTATGGAGACATTTAGTGGTTTTATTATATATAATAAAACTACTAAATGTCTCCGTATATATGTATATGTATTTTAACGTTTAAATCCTGGTCACTATTTGCTTCAATTGTTTGGGAGATAAGTGCAACGCTTTTTCCCCTTGAATCTCCGGCAGTGTTTTGAGCACTGTAAAACTTCACCCGACTTTCCATCAACATGAGGGTGAGTGAATAATGACTAAATTTTCATTTTTGGGTAAACTATCCCTTTAACGGAGTCTGCTCCAGCTTTTTATGAGGTTGGTTAAGCCAACATATGATGAGCAAAGTCATATGGATGAGAACTCCACAGCTACTGGTGATGTCATTGTCAGCATCTATCACCATGACAACTGATGAAGAAATGAGACATGGTCAAAACTTGCAGGTAAAGCTTGTTCAATGACTTTAAAATGTCTTGAGTTCAGTTGTTGTAGTCAAACTGTTGTTTCCGAGATCCAGACTGATGCTCTGTCATCTTGAGTCGCTTTAAGGTCTGATTTCCTCATTTTACGTCTATTTCTCGTGCACTAACGGCCAAAACAGAGCCGTTGGTACACAGCGCGTATTTTGTGAGTGTTCTTACAGTAACGGCTCACAGTTTTCGCCTAAATTTCGGCACTTTAAACCCGTCATACAGCGGGAGGGGAGCAGCGTCGCTGTGGGTGTGAGTCAGAGGAGTCGTGTGGGAGGAGTTCCAGTAAGATGGCTGCGGGAGAGGGAAGAGTGTTTGAGAAATCATCAAATGGGATGTTTATCTGTCGCTAACAGGATGCACAGCAGCCCGAATGAAGGAGTGGTTAATGTGTTAGCTTCCCCGGCTCAGTGTGGTCTAGCTCTGCAGTTGTCTCCCGGTTACTTGCGTGCTGTTGATCCGTTTACTGCTCTGACATTGTGGAATTCATTAGCAGCTAGTCGTTAGCAACATAACAGCGCTAACTTACTAGCAACCAGCTAGCAGGTATCCGTGGAAATCAGGAGCTTGCAACAACTGTTGAGACTCCTACAGCTATAAACGGTGAGTTACTATTTAATTACCGACTATTAACGCGCACACACACGTCAACACGATAAACTAACCACATACATAGTTGACATTTCTAAGCTAGCTAATTATCTTTGCAGCACCAACTAGCCTGCTACATCATCTCGCTATTGAAATGCATTGATTGTTGTTTTTCCGGCGACCGTAAGCCGCTTCGGTTGGCTAATATAAGATTTGGCGCAGGATGATGACTACAGGATCAGGTGTAAAGCTCAAATGCTATTAAGATAACGTTGATTAAGCGATCAGTTTGAAGGCAAGGTCGTCCTGTTTGATGGTTGGGAGCTTGATGCGCTAACAGGCTGTCAGACTTGAAGGGAACACATGACCCCAAAACACCGCAGTGATTGATGGCTGACTTTGCATGATTGGATCAGACCTCCATGGAGAGGATCTGTGAATGTTTGCATCCTAAATTTAATCAGAGTAATGTTTTCCATGAAACTAAATGCTTTGGTAGTCATGGTAGTGGCAGAAGTGCTTAATTATTCAGTCATAACTACATCTAAAATTGAGCAGATCAGCTCTCTTTATCAAAGGCATATAGCAGAAGTTGAACTGTAATTAATTGTAAAGTACTTAAACTGATGACATTATGGTATAGATACGAATTCACTAAAGTTAAGGACTGGGTATTAAATATTAATATTTGATGAGTGTTGGCCTAAATGTATCTGTAACAGAGTATTAAAAACTTTCAAGTATCCGACTCAGAAAAGCATAGAAAAATGCAGAAGGTAAGAAGCACGCAAAAGAAAAAAAGTGCATAATGCTTAAAATTTCACTCTAGTTTGAAAACTTTTTAAAATATGTTTTTGGTTTCGTTTATGTTTGCTTTTAGACTTTGTTAACTCTTCTTGAATACATTACTTTTGTATTTGTTTATTATGCTTATTGAGGTGCGATTCCTTATAAGCCCAGAGAGGTTTCTTAATCTTGCCTTTATCTTTCATTGTATTTCTGTTTTATTTTGTGCAATCTTAATCTTAATGTTAATTTAAAATATGTATAATATGTTGAGCATTGTTTAAAAACATTTGCCTTATGTTACATTTCAATGTATAAAACTCCTATGTTAGGGTTTTGAAATATATAAAGATGTGCTTTATGCTACAATGTACAGCACACATACATTAACAGAAATAATCTGACATATTTACAGTATGTAGATTGTTAGGAGTGAAGTTGGTAAGTATAAACTAGGATACTGATAGAATATTGCACAGCTGAATAATTGCTGTAATTATTGCATCAATTCTTGCACAGTTCAGACGGGAAGCAACAAATGCTTGACAAGAAAGCCGAGGCTTTTTTGTACTTCGTCTTTGGTTACATTTCCTGTTACAAATCAATATTTGTTCTTTTGACAATTATCTTACAAGCTTTTACCAGAACTTTCTCCCAAGTTGCTGTACAGCTGCTTTGTATTAAGACAAAAATGACAATCTGGTGCATTTGAAGTTGTTCTGTTTCACTTACACTGACACCTCTCATTGAAAGTGACATACCTCAGTAGAGCATGACTACATTTTTGGAAAGTTTTTGTCAGTGTAGATGTCTGTTACCGTGTCGTGCCTGATCAGTTCACTTTTAAGGCTGAAATCTAGTCTTTCAGAATACGTACGGATTATGAATTGTTAACTATACAGAAAAAAGACAAGTTATTCATTCCTAAAAGTAACACTTCTGAATGCACATTGAAAAGCTGGTTTTCACAGTGAGCAGTGTTGGTTACAGAGTGGAAATATTTGTCGGTACGGGAGATCAGTTAACAGGCTGCTGGAAATATATTAATACATTAACAAGAAGCACACAGGTAGCCACATTTTTGGGCGTGTTTTTTCAAGATCAGCTTTACCGCTGACTTGAAATATGAAAGGGGGAGTCTGTATCTGCTCATATCTGTTTGAGCTGCTGCTATGAAAGTGTCTACCATTGCAAAGACAAACGTTTAAAAGTAAGAACAAACTGGGACATAAGTGTGAGGAACGTGAAGCAGAGATTATGCAGAGACTTGAAGCTCTGCCCGTTTCGACACCTGTGCACACCTGGATTATTCCTGCAGAAGCAGGCGTGGCTGTTTTTTCATTGTAAGAAGTCACTGAAACTTAAGAAGTGAGCTTTTCTTTAGTTTCATTTTGTCTGAAACTGTGAGGGAATATTTTGGCCTTCAGACATGTGGTGTGATATTATGATGAGCTGTGGTACGCAGTGTCTGATCACTAACCTTTGACTAACTCTCTCGTCTTTATGAAGGCAGCCTCCCTTTAGTGGAATCTAGTTGAACTTTGAACTCGTTTTACTGCTGCTTTTTATGGCGCTGTGTGAGACATGAAAATAAAACACATTTTTAATTTCTGTATGTAGGTCAGAAAGTTTTGACTTTAATGCCGAGGCAGACGTACATTTAAGGTAATTGCATTTATGTTGAATCATGAGCAGACTGTATTTTCAGTGCGTCAATTTGATGTAGATAAATGTGTTTTGACTCTGTGGGTTGAGTTTCTTTCGGCTTTAAGCCTGGCTATGGATTCATTTAGTACATTTAAAGAAAAGTTGCGACTCTTTCTGAGCAACTTGACTATCATTAATTGTGACTCACCTGCTGAGTGCTGGTGAATCATTAAACTAGGCGCAGATGTTACATTTTACCTGCCTTTTTAGATACTCATATAGCTGCTGAAAAATACAATAAGTTTGGGAGTTATTGATTGAGGGGAGTCATCAGATCTGTTACTCGTGTCTGACCCAAGTCATGTGACTCGAGTCCATATTATGAGGCCATAAAAACATCTACTTTAAGTTTCTGTACTTCCTTAATAGCAGTGTGCCATTGAACTCATTAAAAAGTAACTTCTCTCCATGTTTTGTGTCAAAGTGACTAATAGGAACAACAAGTTTTAAAATTGGTCTAGTACTGACAGAGACCGCTGCAGCTGGGAAACAGGCTGTGATGTAAACACTTGGGGTGTATGCATCCTTAATTTGTTGCACTAAAAGTGTTTTTGCCATTGACATGCTCAGATTGTTATTACAAGTGTATGACAACATTATGGAAATGATCCCTACAGAGACAGACCTTTTAATTAAAGAGTGAAATTGTTTTGAACTAGAAACAGCTCCAAAATGCAATCGCCAAACCCACCAGACTCTATTTAAATAACATTTTAGTGGCTATAGAGCGAGCGTATTTTAAAATCTAACCGAATGAATTAACGCTTTATTACGACCAAACCAGAGCTGGTGGTTGTTAGAGCTGTGAAAAGACAACAGTCCTTGTGAGTTATGTTTTGTGTCTGTCGACTTTGAAATGCTTTTAAAAAAGATGCAATTACTGTTTATTGAAATGGGATCTTGTGGGTGTGGCGATCGCTATTTCAGGGTTGTTTCTGGTTAAACAAAAAGGATCTTAGTTCTTAACAAAAACATATCTCTGTATTCGATCCTCTCTATAATGTGGTCAGTACTTACAAGAAGAATATGAGCCTGTCAGTGGCAAAACAAACACTTTCAGCAGACGTAAATTGACTGTGTGCACATGCTTTGAGCGTTTACGTTGCAGCCTGTTATTTCTGGCTGCAATGCTCACGCTTAATACTGGACTAATTTAAAACAAAAAAAAGTCTTTTCTTTTAGTCGCATAGACAGAAAAACATGAAAATAGAGTCGTGGTTAACAAAATATGGAATTAACCCATAACCCCTTTTGAACTTTGCTGGACCAACTGAAGGGGTGCAAGCAGATCCACAGAAAGATCTTTCAGGCTGTTTTAACTAACCAACGCCTGTGACATTCATTTTGAGCTAAATGCATCATAGTGAAATCACTTTTCTCCAGCTGAAATTGAACTTTGATAAGCGACTTCCTTTTGAGAAAATATCCAAAGGAAAACCTATCTTTTAAGTATCAAAAAGGGCTGTCGGCTTAAAAGGTGGGTCTCAGATGTTGGGTCACAGCAAAAAAAAGGCATCAAAACATCAAAAACACTCCTGCAGCATAATCCACCTCTCCGCTGTTGATCCATCTGTTCAGTCCTTTCCAAATAATCCTCACAATAAATCACTAAATACACCAGTTCCGGCAGATATTTTTTGAGCTATTAGGATGTGATAGCACTAGTAGTGTACTTAGCTTAAGTATATTATGGAAAAAACTCTGAATGTTTATCAGCCATAACAGGTTGAGAATATTTGATACTATTTTTTATAGTTCCTTTCCTTGGTTAACAAAGCCAGTTTCTCTTTTACATAATGTTTAGGTAATCTGGTATCTTAAATGCATGTAAACACATAAAGACACGCTGCTTTCTTTCAGACGAATCTATGATCAGTGAAGTAAGGGCTTAGGAGTGTTAATAATCAGTGAATGTTAATGTTAATGAAGACATTAACTAGCTGTGAGCGCAAAAAGGTGGAGGAAGAGGAGGTGTGCATCCTCTGGACTCTGGTTCAATACATGTAGGTATTCATAACAGGAGACTTGCATGCTTAAGTTCCATTTTTCAATATTTCGGCAAAGTTGTTATTAGCAAAATGACAAGTTGGAGGTTAGAGTTTGCCCAAATTGAAGTCATCAGTTCACTGTAGCTTCTGCCTCTCTTTTTTTAAATCTTTGATCTTGTGATAATATGCAAAACTGGTCCACCAGATGTTTTTCCATCAGAGAGAGCACACTTTACATACTCCTCAGCTCTGACCATGTGAATTCCCTCATATTCTCATATTAAAACTACCAAGATGTGAGTCTGTTGTCAGGATTCAGAAAGCCTATCTGAAGTTTGTACCTGAAATCAGCATTTGTTTGCTACAACCTTTTAAGAAAGGGTTACACTTTGGTTCAGGTGCCTTGCATGTAAAGTAGTAAAAAATGTTTTAACCTGTCATGTTTTTTGGCCAGTTTGTTGAAAAAGGAATGGTTGGTGAGTGGGCGGTTATATTTTTGATTCAAAAACTGAATGATTGTGAGGCAAAAATCATGAAGGGAAAGCGTACATTGTGTATTTTTAGAATTACTACAAATTAATCTGGGGGCTACTTTAAAGCAAGGAAAATGCTTAGCTTTTATCCTCAGTTCAGGACAAACAGTTACTCCCATGTACAGCAGAATAGCTTTTCCTCATGAGGACGGAGTGGTTTCCTTGGTAACAACATACTGTATAGGCTTCAGCACTAATGATATATTTCTGAATGAATGGGTGCATACATTTTATACTGAGGTAGCTATAACTTCAGCACGTCTGTATGGGACCATTTCATGCTATGTTGCAAATGAATGAGTAAGACTGCTTTATGGGAAAACTGGGTTCAGTTCTCACTGTTTCTCCTTTTTTAAGTTTGTATAATATATATACATTTAATTTACTGGAGTGTACAAAACAAACATTTGTGGTTATTTTATCTATAGAAATGATCCCTGTGAAGTCTGGAGAAAACACAAATGCACTCTTGATTTTGTTTTGCTTTTTTGTATGCATAAATTGACTACATTTTGTTGTGCAATTTAGGGATGTGCCCAAATTAGTCACAAGTTAAAATAAACACACAGCCTTGCTAGTCAGAACCATAAATATTAGTTATTTGTGCTCATATATCAGCAGCATTAAAATATGACTTGGTTATTGAAATATGTGATTAAACACTTCCAAAGGCTCTTATACGCATTTTTTTGATTATGTTTAACCCTGTAGATCATATTGTGATAAATTGAATAATACTTTATGTGCTTTTAGTGTTCTGTTATTTTAGACTGCTCAACTAGTTTTAAGTGTTAACTTCTGATTAACATCAGGGAAATTAGTCATTAGGAACATCAACGTCAACCCTGTGCTGTACAGTGACATGATGTTTACCACCAATACACTCTCAGAATTGTATTGATGTTTTGGGCTTCAGACATGTATATCTGAAGGGTAAAACACTGCAAAAGCTCAGACTCATCCAGATTCCAGTCAGTTTTAGACATGGTGAAAAAATGCATGTTGGGGTGTCCAGTCACTCACCTGGTAGAGCGGGAGCCCCGTGTAGAAAGGCTTTGTCCTTGCTTCTCTGACCGCAGGTTCGATTCCAACCTTTGGCTTCTTGCTTCATGTCACCCCCTCTCTGTCTCCCTTTCACTCTGAAGCTGTCCTATAAAATAAAGGCAAAAAGACAAAAACTAAAAGCCTAGTGTGACCCACTGCCGGCTTTACATGCACAGCGACTGCCATGAATATAAAGGCTTTTACGCGACATTTTCAGAGCCAAACTAAGGTAAATACAGGAAGATATTCAAATTATATACATGAAAAAAGGTGATTCCTTATTTATATGAGCTTTAAAAGGGGGATTTTTGAAAATATGGTCAGGTTTCCATGTTGATGTGTATGTTTTTGTGTACACAGAGCAGAGTGGCCGTCCTGACTGGCTATGGAGTGGTGTTGGCTTCAGACTGGATGACAGGGTCTACAGGGCGGACAGGGTCACACCGATTCTAAAGCAGCGGCGGCTTTTCTCGATGTACACTGACTGGCAGTGACAGCGCGTCTGCAGCCGACCTCCTTCCCCTCCTTTCTCTGTTTGGATACACTTTCCCTCCCCTCTCTCCCCCTCCTCTCCCCCCTCTCCCTCCTCCTCCTCCTCCTCCCTCCTCCTCCTCCTCCCCCATCCCTCACACCTTTCACCCGCTCCCTGCGCTTCCTTCCCTCCTTCACTTTAACTCCCCTCACCTCCCTCCTCTCACTACTTCTTCCCATGACGCAAATCCTCCAAAAATCTCCTCCCTCCTCCTCCCTCCTCCTCCTCCCTCCCACATCTTTTCCTTTTCTTCCCTCTTTATTTCTTTTTGCCTGCTGTTGCTCTTATACTCTGACCTATTTTTACTGGAACTCCCTCTCTCGTCTTTGAGTTCTTGTGACCTTTGACCTGCCTCTCACTGAGTCCAGTATGAGCTGGCTGAGCAGGTTGAACCCACGGGGTCCTGGGAGTCGGTCCGGCCGGAGTGCAACCCCCTCCAGCCCCTGCACGGCTGACCCAGAGACCTGCCTCATGGTGTTTGAGAACCACTGGAGACAGGTGAGCCGCAGACACGCCTCTTTTCTTTAATTTTGATGAAATTCCATATTTTGTTGGGATGAGAACTTACTGCACACCGTCAGTCACTGGATGATATTCGCCTTCCTGATTGACATCAGCACATAAGATGACATTCACTGACGGCAGTGGCTGATATTCTTCTGATGTGTCACATCAACTTTGCGCAGGCTAATTAGCAGGACGCAAAGAATAACGCTGTCCTATTGTCCCGGAGACAATGTTTGGGACAAAAGAATGCAGTGAAATTCACTACTGACATGTCAGGGGATGCACCATATTGTTCCCCTGATAATGCTACATTACAAACAACATCACGGTGTGGAAATCTGCAGAGGAGAGTTTAAACTTTAGCTTTTAGCTCAGTTAGCTGTTAGCAGTCCGTGGCCTGAGCTAACAGCTGTCCAATGCTGCATTTAGTTACATTATAAGGGCTTTAAGCTCTATTCAGTAAAAATAATGATTAAGTGGTGGATAATTATAAGGTTTTTATGATGTGTTCAAATGGTGTTTTCTAAAATCGACTCTTTTTTTGGCGAGGAACATGAATAAATACGGTTTTATGGAAACATTAGTTGATGTTTTCACAGCAATATAAAGAGATAAATGACAAGGATTCATAATATGTACAGTAAGAAGAATTCTGTGCTTATTAAAAGATAGTGTAAGGTTAGTATATAATAAAAATTGTTTTTGCTTCCCTGGCACAAAAGAATGAATATATAACAAAAACAAAATAAAGAAAATTAATTTTTAAAAATGCATTTATTGTTTTGGTAAATGTAAAATAACTATTATATATTTAAAAAATCTAATTGTTGTTTTAAACATCAGTACTGACCCAGAATGTAACAATCTGAGCATCCCTAATAAACTGTGCAGAGCAACCACACAGGCCATCGGGAAGGTTTCTAAAGACATCCCCACTTATCTGAAAGTACTTCAGTGGTTTGGATTATTATGTTAAAATGGGCTTTTTTTTAAAAATAGCTTATGTAAATGTGTCACTGCTTGCATCACTCAACTACTTCATTGCAAAGCTGTGGCTGACACTATTACTGCATCTTCAGACTGCAGTGACCTGAGTGAAATTTTTTCGCAAGTGTTAGAAATAACGATCAAAAGGGTGACATCAAGACTCAATTCCTACAAAACAGAGTGTCCATTTTGAACTGTGACGCTTACCTCCCCTGAGTGAGCTGTCCACTTCTCACTCCTCTGCATCGCAACTTCATCACACCTAAACACACAGACATAATACTCATAGTTTAGATTCACTGTGACACTCTACAGGAGTATCATTACCTCTGGTGGGATGAAAAAGACACGACCACAGTTTCAAGCTTTGCAAGCCTCTGCGTTAACCTAATTATTTTACAGTTTTTTTTATTGTGTTGAATAATTATTTCATTTATTTTATGGTCAGACTCAATTTTAAGAACAGGCTTATGGATGAGGAAAGGCTGTGTTAGGGCTTTTTCTGTTTATTTTGTAACATGGGGGGATATTTGGATAGTAAATAAACCTGGGATAGTAATTAATTTTTTTTAAATTGGATGGTAAGTAAATTGGGTATGGTTGTTTGTACAGTAGTTGTAAATAAAATAATATACAAGTTAAAAGGGAAAGAAAGTGAGAAGGGTAGAGATGTACAAGATTTACTTCTACCTACTCCTTTCCGGACACTGTACTTTTGTTTGGTTATAACATGTTTTAATTTTTGGTTCAAAATTAAGTTATTCATAAAAGAGAGGAAAGTAGAAATTTTTCACAATACAAGAGACTCAGCAAAAGTTTTTGCTTGATAAATGTCTTAATTAACTGATTCCCAAAATATTTATTCTATAAGCAGAAAACTGAAAAACTAAACTTATTTTCTGAGCACAAAATCTGCTACATCCTGCAAGTCACTGAGAGTGGCTGAAAAAATGTCTGCATGTGTTGTGTCCTCTGTTCTGTGTTGAGAAGCAGAGACAAAAGTAAATGATAGTGAGACCAGTTAGACTTTCAAGGCTCTTTCTGTGTTTCAGTGAATGATTATCTGACAGCAAGTGTGGATGTTCACACGTTCAGTTGGCTTCGCCGATGCCGCTGATGAGAGTGGTCAGTCAGTCTGTGTACTTTACAAAGTGTGACTGGCTTTTGCCCAATCACTGACTGAACGTTTTATAGGTTAAGAGCCTTACCGCGGCCGGACAGTACGAGACGTCTGATTGATACTTATTTGTTGTGGGAGGCTCATGCTGTGTGTGTGTGTGTGTGTGTGTGTGTGTGTGTGTGTGTGTGTGTGTGTGTGTGTGTGTGTGTGTGTGTGTGTGTGTGTGTGTGTGTGTGTGTGTGTGTGTGTGTGTGTGTGTGTGTGTTTGTCTAGACACTTTGCATTGAGGCTGACTAAATGTTCAAGGAGAAATCCATTGTAGAAGAATCAGATGGGAGTCTAATAGCTGAATATGTTGCAACTGTTTTGCAACATATTCATAAGATGTTAAAAGTACTCCTACATGTCGCTACATTTGTTTGGGGTGGATGGAAAACTGAAGCACCTTATCAAATTTCTGAAATATAAATTCTCTGTGGAGGGTAGAGGTTTACATCTTGATAGATTGGTTACATGTAAATGGATATGAGAAAATAAAAAAAGAAAACAAGTGGTTTTGTCGGCTAGTGTGTTTTTACAAACACAAATTTGTATTGTGCAACATTCACAGAAATTCACAGCTCATACATTTATCACAAACTTCAAGCTGCTGAAACCCAGAGAAGCACATCTCCTATCTGCACAAGCAGATCTACTGATTCATCACTGCTGCAGTCATGCTGACTGATAGACCACTTGAGAAATGTTGCAAAGCCTAGTATTTTTACACCACAATTCTGCAATTTTGTTACATTTTATCTTACAGAAATAAGTGTTGCGGTGCCAGGAATGACTTAACATTGCATTTATACTATTTGTCACCCTATTTTAGATTTTAGCACATCACACATAATGATTTTTAACAGTAAAGGATCATATAAAACATATTTTTAATGCATTTTTGTTCATTAAAAGGGGCAAAGGCTTACAGATTTGACAGTCTAACATATTATCCATGACAGCAGGTCTTTTTCGCAGCAGCTACTTTGGCTTGTTAGTAGAAAAACACGGGCGTTACTACTAACTGTGATCACAAGGCCCAGTATGCTATGACACTGTTAGAAATCACTCCTTTCTTCACTCATTCACTTCTCCCTATATTACACTTTTTAGACTACTCAATAGTGAGCAACTAAGTGTTTGTGAATCGTCATTTTGCGTCATCACCGACAGCCAGAGTGTCACAGCCTAAATTTTCCTTTTTTTAAATAAAATGTTCCACATTGCACTATGGGAATGTTAGCAGAAATAATTGTACATGCCATAATGTTACTGTTTTCCTTCCTCTTGGAAATGTTGAGGGCACAACAGAGTATTGATTTCACTCTTAGACACTTGAGACTTAAATAAACTGGCAGACAGTAAACACGGTGGTTTCGGGCACAGCCACTGTGACAATAAGCCGCAGATGATACCCTGAAACTGAAGGAGCTAAATGGAAATCAGCCATCATTAATGCCCTTATTTACTACTGAGCTGTTCCTACTGTGACATGTCAAACTGTCCAAATAAATGAACTTAACCAGTCCGATGACTCTGCTGTCATATGCATGCTGAATTACAAACTGCAGAACTGGATTGAAAAGCCTGTTAGAGACAGACCTTTGATTCTCTGAATGCACCTGATTGGGCCCGACACAAACACCAGCCATCAGGCTCTCACCAATTTTCCTGTTGTTGTATGAATTAACAAGGTTAAAATGGACTTTAACGTCCTCTGAAAGGTATATTACAGTGCTCAAATTTACAAATTCACATCCACTGACTTTGGCACAAAACTGACTATTGACCATCGCACCCAGTGTCACAAATTATGTTACTGCAAAGACTTAAGTTAGCTTCAGCTTGTAAATATACATTTTTTTACAGTAAAAGTTTGGGTCCCCGATAAGCCTCAGGCCCACAACTGCTTCGGTGTTTCAGACTCAGGTTGGGCTTAGACAGAAACTATGCGGGGGTCATGCAGGGTTGAGCTGGATTTTTTGGGCCCGATCAAACATCCAGTTAAAGTTAGCGGTGGTGGGGGAATCGATACGGCATCATATCTCGAAATTTACAGAAAATTACTCGAAATTTCTCATAATTTACAGCTGACATAAGGTAATAAATCACAAAGTATGTTAGCAGAATATTTAGCATATGGCAAAATGTTTTGAATCACAAGAATATTGTATCTTGATTTAAGTATCGCGGTAATATGGTATCATGGGGCCCCTGGGGATTCCCACCTGTAGTTAAGAGGGCCCAACTTTGTTACTCTTTAGCTCTGCATACAAAGACAGAACTGTTAGGAGTTAAGCATCGCGCTTAAACACTGTTCCTTTTTCAGGTCTCTTGGGTGTTAGAGCAGCACGAGCCTTCGTCCTCCAGTGACGACCTGACGGCAGTGAGGAATCACACCGACCAGATGTTATGTCTGCTGGCAGAGGAGCGGCCTGCTGAGAGCCCAGAGGGCGGCGCCGGTGTGACACCCATGGGCCCCATACTGGAGCTAGTGGTCACAGAGAATATTCTGGAGTGCCTGGTTCAGTGGCACCTCCGCCGCGGCTTGGACCCGGACAGCCAGGGGGCATTGCTCAAGCTGTTTGAGATGCTCATTGGCCAATCCCAGCAGCCTCTGCTGCAGCACACAGCCGTCCTCCACCCCCTGCTGAGGCTGCTGGGAGCCTGCGCTGACCCAGAACTCGGTTGTCCTTCAGCTCTGGAGAACAGCCTGGTACTTCTGCTCAACCAGGTACTTTCACCTTCAGTCTGTATGTTTCTCTAATGTTCTCTATTTACCTACAATCTGCACGAGAAGTTGTTAGTTGGACTTCAAGACAAATTTGCAAAATGTAATCGGAAGATGAGAAGAGACATATATGATTATTGAGGCATACAAAGAGCAGATAACACACACTTCACTATTTTGATCACCATTACAGATTTTTTTGTCCTGACAGTCAGGATGGAGCTCGACTATGATTAGAGTCGTGTCGCTAGGCAACTCCAGAAATTCCAGTCGCACACTTTAGGGGGAAGTTTGCACTGCAGGAAGTTTACCTTATTAATTCAGCTGCAGTATGCATGTAAAGGGCAAAAGGACAGAAATTGTTAAATTTGGATGAAATGGTGAATTGGTTGTTAATTTTATATGAGCTCTGCACTAAAACCTCATGAACCGAATTATAAAATAATTCTTAATCGCTGCGAACCAAACTGTTTTAAAGATTTTGTGTCATTTTTGGACAGTTTTCCTTTTTCCTAGTTCTAGTCCTAAAATCAAACTTACTTAAAATAATTCCTGAGGGTGAAAAGTAGCCACTGGATCAGAAGGCAAACTACTAAAATAATTAAACACCACACACTGTGGCTTTTATGTCTCGACAGTTAATGTAGGAGCCATGAAATAATTTATAAAGGAGAGAATTTTGTTACATTAATATTGATTTGGGGTGGTTTATATTTTGGTATTGTTACATGCCTTTTGTTAGTGTTTTGGGATATTATTATTTTTTAGATTCATGATTATGGTAATTGGGAGACTTGTGTCACATGGATTTGGGCAGTGACATTTATAATCTATATGAGTATCTGCTTCTCACCTGTGTGAGGTTGACAGGAGAGAGGGTGAAGTGGGTTGCCGTATTTTTTGTTGACCGCACCTTTCTTTTGATCGATGTATTTATTTTGATTCTAAGTTTGTCACCATCACAGTGAGTCGATTCCTTTTCATTAATACATTTTTTGAACATATTTTTTGGATCCTAGCGAATCTTTTTTGTTGGCGTGTCAGACAATAGACCAATAGCTACACAGTCATCACCGACTCACACAGACCCTATAAGACTCAGAACAACTTGAGATAATCGGACATGACAACAAATAACTACATATATTTGGCTCAACAATCGTTATGTTTGTCCTGTCTTTCATGGCTTCCCTGGCTGATAACTTGGAAACTTGGAGATTTCTTAAAATAAGATTATTTTTTTGTTATATTTTGTCCTGCTTACATTACAGTGCTGTTTTTAAACTCTATAAATCCCTTCAGGTCTGTGTGTCTATGGCCCGGCAGCCTGTGGTTCTCGAGATGTTGTTCCGTGCGGCGCCGGCTCAGCAGGGCTCCACCAATCTGCTCATCTTCTCCCTCCTCGTGCCGTTCATCCACCGGGACGGAGCCATCGGACAGCAGGCTCGAGACGCGCTGCTGCTGGTTATGGCGGCGTCGGCGAGTCACGAGGCCGTCGCACGTTACATCGCAGAGAACTCCTACTTCTGCCCGGTGAGTGATGGTTCAGATAAGATCTATGTCGTTATGAAAAGTGTTTTTGCTTTGGACGTTGACTGGGGTTTTAGTAAAGGATGTGGTTACAGATGCTTGTAAAGCAGGTTTTCTTCCTGTCCTGAGTTTTTTTTTGTTTTAAGGTTCTTAGAGGAATTTTGTCGATTTTCCTTTAAGAGATCTTCAGCTACAAATGCTTTTGTGGCTCTGACTGTTGACACAGTGTGTGTGATATTGGGCTTTACAAAAACTGGACTTGGCTGTATTTATTTCACAACAGTGGGTTATATATTTTGTAGTATATATATTTTTTTAGTATACTTAGTGTTTTCTAAACTTAAAGTAAAACTAAAGGAGAATTTTTAATATTGTGACCACAGAAAATGAGGTTAGAGGTTGTCATTTAAATAAATAAATAAATAAATAATGGTATACAATAACCAAAACATACTTAATCGCATAATTATTTTCTTCTTTCATTTGAACCTTCCATAAAAAAACATGAGTTAAAAAAGACTCAGGACAATAAAACTAAAATTATTTTTCTTTGAATGGAAGCTTCAGGGATCCTGAGAACAATAATTATTGAATATTGCAAGTTTATATATTTTTAACTTAACTTAACTCCATGTCTGCCCAAATTACCTCAAGAGGCAGCTAAATCATGCAAGAATCACAAGAAAATCTGCCCTGATTTGCTTCATGGCCTGTCACAAAAAGCTTCTGCAGTAGAAATGATATTGCCAAGTCTCTACCAGTGGACACAACTTTACTGTCGTGCAGTATATACCGTCATACCGCTGTTACCCTGATTTGTTGTTTCCTTATTTTCATCCTGGTTGGCATATCTTTGAGAGCTGAACTCACAGGGATAAAATGAAGCTTTAATCTAAACCTCTTAAAAAGCCAGCGAGGTAGAACGTCCCGACTCATAATCAAGCATACATTAATTATCCTGTTCAATTGTTAATAATCCTAAAAGTAGGGCAGAAATCCCATCATGTGGGTTTGATGGTTTTTGAACTTCCTCGGCGTTCTGTCTAGTTTTCACTTTCCATCCACAAAATAAAAAATCAACCTGAGTTTCTTCTGAAGAGAAACATTTAAAAATGCAGACATCTGTCTTTCATTTTCTTTTATGTAACCCTGAACTATGAGGTCAAAAACCTTTTTACGCCACTCTTTCACATACCTAAACAATATTATCAAACTGATCCATATTATTGAAAGTCATTTTTAGCTTTTACAGAAAAGCGCCACAAACATTATATACACATGAACATGGCCTGATATTTATAACTGAGGAGCGCATGTTATCTGGGATCCCTGCCCGCTTATGACAAAGCTTTTAAAAAAAGAGATGTGGTTTGCGTGTGTGTGTGTGTGTGTGTGTGTGTGTGTGTGTGTGTGTGTGTGTGTGTGTGTGACAGAGAGATGTGTAATTCTCATGCATCAGTGATGGTGCGTGGTAGTGTAAGGGGAAGGACGTGACTTTGCACTCTGACAGACGCTTCATCCTTATCTACATCCTATCAGATCTGCCTCAACTAAGACGGCTTCCTGTAGTCCTCTTGAAAAATACGCGCCTTGGCCGACATCACGCTCTGATGTTGTAAAATCCTCCGCATCACACAGACTCCTTCATGCTGCCGCTGCTTTACTCAAAACAACTAAACTGCCAGGATGTCTAATCAACAAATGAAACTAAACCACATAATAAAATGTAGCAGCTCATGTAGCAGGTTTACAAAACAATGAAAACAGAAATGATCTTCTATTAATTGGAGATTTTAACCCTTTAATTGTTCATGTATCCTGTGAGATACGGTCATATGACAGGCTGTGGGGGGAGCAGCATTAAGTGGGTGCTCTTTCTGTCATTGAGAAACTCTGAGGGGGGAGATGGGTCACCTACTTAGGTCATGTGACTTAATGCCAGCATTCAAAAATGTACTGGTCACTGGTATCAAAGTTCAAAATGTCATCCTACATGAACAAATTTGATGGCCATGAGGTACCTGCTGTTGTTTTTTTTATGTTCAGAATATTTTGGGGGCAATTTTGTTTAAAAAAAGGTTTTATAAGGATGATTTTAAATGTTCTTGTTGAAAAATAATAATTTGCTTTATCATAACGTTGATAATTAGGCATTCAGTGTGTGAATCCTGGAAGCTACGTTGACCAGATAAGAGTAAAAAAAACAGCAATAATAACTCACAGATGTACCTGTGTTTTTAGGCCTGTTCTCTACAAATAATCAATAATATAGGTGTGAAGCACTGATTGCTATTTATTTGTTGTTCGTATTGTTTTTCTTCCTGATGGTTCATCAGATTTGGAGGCGGCTGAACAGATTTGTGTCACTGCACCAGACAAATTTTCCACTCCACTAACCACGGCTATCTGTGATAGGATATTGATAGTGTAGCGGCACCACAGTGAAGACGATAGTATAAAAACAGTGATTTAATGTTTTATTTATAAATCTTAATAGACTTCGTTTACTCAAAGATTTGACTTGTTTTGAGCATTCAAAGCATACTGTATGTAAATAACAATGGCTCAGTTTTTTTTAAAATTTTGTTTTACTTTTTAAAAATTTTGTATGCAAACATAAAAGAAAGTAGTTATAAGTAATTATTTGTTTATAAAATGTTTACAAAGTTGGCACATTCATTTTTCAATAAAGGGGAAAGTGTTAAATTTATACCCTGAATGGGCGATGTATCTTGGGAGATATAAACTGTAATGTGGAAACTAAAGGTCATATTTTGAAAAAAAAAAAAGGAAAGAAAATCAGTTAATTTAGCCTAGAAAATAGCAATTAACTAATTTCTTCAAAATATACGTTCCTGCCCATTTCAGGGCAGACACATATAAATAAATTTAAAAAAAAAAAAAAAAGGTTATAAAAGACTGTTGTGGAAAACGAGGGAGCTGTGATTGCCTTTGTTGTTGTAGTTTCTTCCAGCTGCCACTAGCTGGTATTACAGAGCCATATGTTGCTGATTGCACTTTATAATGTTTTTCTGCTAAAGAAGAGTGCACTAACTTGCTGGATTTAATTTGAACGTCAGGACCATCGTTCTAGATCTCAACTAAATCTACTCACAATTTACAGCAGAATTTTAGCTTCCAAACTGCATAATGAGAGTGAACGGTGTTGCGTGATGAGTATGTCTGTATATCATATTTTAATGCTGTGGTCAGTAGTTATCTCCTCCTCTGCCTGTTCACTTTGGTGTTTAAGAGCCAGCTCAGCTATTTTCTGCTCGCCCTCCTTCCAGCAGCTTCAGTCTGACCTACTTACAGGCGAGAAGGACCAGTGGAGGTGGCATCAAGGACCGAATGCTCCCCTCTGCTCGAGTCTTGCTATTTTCTCTCTGTGCATGCTCACACATACTAATCAGCTTTGTTTGACATTTTTGGGATGTAGCGACAGATTCTGGGACAGCTGTAACAGCCTTCTTATTGTGTGGTACTGTAAGCAGTGCTCATCACACACTCACTCATCCTACATCCTCAGTGCGTAGCTCTTTTTTGATGAACTTCGATCAGTGAATTGTTTGCATTTGCTTTGCTGGACTAACAGATTCAGATTTCTCTATCATATATTTTCAAGCAAAACAGTTTCATAAATGTCATCAGCTGTTGTCAAAACACTACGTTAAATGAAGGCTTTTCCACTCATGTGTTTATATACTGTGAAATCATTTTGCTTATCAAACTCCCTCCTCTAGACTGCATTAGGTAGGTGAGCTGCTGTACATATCCGTAGAGTCATTACTGGTGTTATGAAAACAACATGTTTGAGCTACGAAACGACAACACTGCCAAGTATAACGTACAATATAAACCTGCCACCTCTGAAATTAAAACAGGGAGGGTTTTGTTCTATTTTCAGACCATAAGATATATTACAGGATCTCTTATAGAGCTGCAATTTTCTATTACTGTAAAGTCCTGGATATTTTCTTGATTAATTTATTGTGTCTTTATATACAGAAAAACTAATAAATCGAATTCTCACTCATTTTTTAGTTTTCCAGAGGGAACTGAATAATGAATGAACGGATGACACGCGGACCATGGTGACACCTTAAAATAGCTATCTTTGTCAGAACAAACATCCAAAACCCAAAATATTTTGCTTGATAATTCATTTAAGTGATTAATTTATTATCAATAGGTGCTGATTAATTTTCCATTAATCTGTTTATCGATTAATGGTCTTTTTTTTGTTTTTTTTTCATGTTTAAAAGAAATCAATGTATTTGTTTGTGAAAAGCTGGGGGAAAAAAACCCAAAACATTGGGCTTGAAGGATACCGGCACATTTTTCCTGAGTGTTTTCAAGCAGCACAGTCACCCTCTGACCCACAGCTGTCTCACCTGAAGCCTCTCCGTCTCCTCTCAGGTGTTGGCGACGGGCCTCAGCGCTCTCTACTCCTCGCTGCCCAGGAAGATTGAGGTCCGGGGTGACGACTGGCACGCGCTGCGGCGGGAGGACTGGATGGGCGTGTCATCACTCGTGCTGTTCATGAACTCGCTGGAGTTCTGCAACGCTGTGGTGCAGGTCGCTCATCCCCTGGTCCGCTCGCAGCTCCTGGACTACCTCCATAACGGCTTCCTCGTACCCGTCATGGGCCCGGCACTGCATAAGGTAAGAAAGGAGTGACAGTCAGAAGGAAGATCACGGTTACTTTGGATAATCACAAACTGTAAGAATCACAGATTCCACGCTTCACTGTTCAGGATCAGCTAATCCATTGCACTTGTGTCCACGTTTTTTAAAGCATCGGATTGGATCTTCCTCATCCTGATACAGATGTTTCAAGATTACGAAATCCAGATAACCTGCTCTCTAAATGGGACTAGAACTACATAAAACAAAACAATGTAGGCTGACTGTGTAAAGAACGACAGGCAGAACAGCCAGCGGGGAGTCACTTTAGTCTTTATGTTTAAAGAGACAGAAAACAGCATGGGGGATGCTTTTGTTAAAAACTACCTTTGACTATGTCATTGTAACTATTAAAAATCAATGACTGAGAGGTAAAATTTAGTTTTTTCTTTTTGATATTGACAGCTATTTAGGGACAAAATCCCTTAATATCTACTTTATCATTGTGATGGTTAAACAAATCAAGTGCAAAATATAATAGTTTTTATTTATATAGCACATTTTAAAACACAGTGTACAAAGTGCTTTGATAAAAAAAGCAAAGCAGAGGCAAGAAACCTCAGAGGCGGTAAAACAATAGAAGTTAGTCCTTGATGCAGAAAACACGCCAGACAAGAGTTAAGGTAAAGTTAAACAGGAGATTAAAGGCAGAAACATGTTAGAAAAACACAATAACAAACTTAAGGCAGTAGACACAGAATATTAATAATAATTATAAGCAGGTTCAAGACAGAATAAAAAGATAAGTTAAAAGATAAAATTAAAAGACAAATTAAATGTCTAAAAAATGTAAATTTATTTGAACAGTTTAAAAGTTTTTATTATATTTTGTTCCTGAAATCAGCCCTGAATCCACCTTCCTGCTGGGATCAGGATGAATAATCCTGAAAAAACCCCAACTCTATTAAAACAAATAACTACCAGCAATATCTGTCAGTGTGGAAAAAAAGTATTTAGTAATTTAGGTAAACTTACCCTGAAAGTCAAACAGGATCGGTGGACCACACGGATGGAAGTTGACCATTTGTTTATGGCTCCTCTTGAGTAACTGAAGATATTTTTTATCATATCTGAAGTGAATAAGCAGAAGAACAATTGTGTGAACTTATTTGTTTGTGGGACTTTCTTCAAAAGATAACTCAGTGTGAGTCAAAGCAAAAAAAAAAAAAAGACTCCACAATATTTGGAAAATTGTCTTATTGACTGTTTTTAATCTTAGACTTTGTCTTATTCACAGGACAGTTGTCTCACTGCCCTCTCTCGCAGTTTTGATTCACATTTCTCTCTCCGTGTGTGTGTGTGTGTGTGTGTGTGTGTGTGTGTGTGTTTTTGTAGTCGTCGGTGGACGAGATGATAGCCAGCACCGCCTACCTGGACCTTTTCCTGCGCAGCGTGTCGGAGACATCCCTCCTCAAAACCTTCCTGCGCTTCATCCTGCTCCATCGCCACGACAACGACACCATCCTGGACACGCTGCTCACACGCATCAGCAGCAATTCAAGGGTATAAAAATATATTTGTGTGTGTTTTTGTGATGGAGCGTCGAGGCCGTTATATGAACTCAGGTGTGTGGGTGGTGCGTGGGCTGAGAACAAAAATTGATTGAAAGTGAGTCTGGCAGAATACAGAAGTATCTGTTTTTTCCAGAACAAACATGGAGAGTAAATGTCATCAAGTCTGCTGCATCTATCAGCTGTTGTATCGTATATTGTTTGTAGTTGGAAAAACAATCCACGGAGAAATGTGTGTACATCTGAAATTTTAGTCGCTCTGACACAATCGTTATTGCTGTTGGGGGAAACAAAGGAGAAAGTAAGATTTTTGTTACAAAGAAAAGCTGTCGATTTTTACAACTGCTTTCTTGTTGTGTAGTTATGACCATTACTCACATGGTAACATGTAAAAATAACGGTGAACACAGGATTCCCACATCCTGCTGAGCGCTGTTTAATTACCGAAACACACCTGAAAATTGAGAGGAAAAGTTAAATGTGAAAATTACAAAAATAAGACCATGTGGTTTAACAAAATCCATATTTTTCATCATATCATATGCAATTTGGTATTTACATATATTATTTCTCCATTTAAGTAGTCTCCATTTGTTTTCTAAAAAGTTTCTGTATCTCCGTGTTGCAGCTCTGCATGGTATCGTTGAGTCTCTTCAGGACTCTTCTGTCTCTGAACTGTGAAGACGTCATGCTGCAGCTCGTTCTCAGGTACGTCAGCACATCTCAGCAAATTCTCCCAAGTTTTTTATTTTTAATAGGTTCATTTAATATGCAAAACATACATCAAGCAGTAACTTTTTTCATACTCATTAAGATTAGCTGAAGGTTAATCTAAGTGTCTCAAAGTCAGTCTCTGTCTCAGAATATTTCAGATGCACTGCTCGGGTCCTCTGCATGAATACTTTTAGTTTTCTGTGAAAAACATTAACATTTTGCTAAAGCAACACACCTGTGTGTCCTCCTTTCAGAATGCTGAAAAATTAAATGAAAAGTTGTTTTTTTTTTTCCTCTACTCGTCACAGATAGGGAACAAACTGTGCTCACATTTATTTTTTATTAGAATTTTGGGAACATCCAAGGCCAGTTTTGCCTTTTTTTGTATTCAGGACTAAAACAGCTCGCCCCGCTGCCTGTGACTTTGTACTTTTTGGTATTTTATCAACATGATGAGTGAGAATTGAAATTAACATGTTAACTGAAGTTTGTAACTGCCAACTCTCGAAGCAAGATAAAGTAGCCAACCTTTCCAAAGAAAACGGGATATTGAAAATGACTGAATTTATAAATGGTTTGTGTGCATGTGTGTATGTGGTTTGCTCCAGGTATTTACTGCCCTGTACCCATGTAATGCTGAGTCAGCGTCGTGCTATCAGGGAGACCGACCTGTACGGGAAGTCGGCGGACAAGTTCCTGTCTCTGATCCCAGAGTGCTGCCGGCTGAATGCGGCGTCCTCTGCTGAGCGGGACGACGACAGTGCATTCTGGGGCAAAGGTCAGCAACAAACACCTGTGTGAAAAGAAACAATTCAAACTGTTTGATTTATGAATATGTGTACACCTAAATGACTTTTTACATCTACTTGAAGGCTCAAAGCTAAATAATTTTTTTTATTTTTATTTTATGTTCTCATGAGACCTGCTGGGCCCCATGGAAAGACCAAATTTCTACACTATTGCATTACCAAAGCAAGACATACCTTTAAACCTTGTAAAGCCAATAAATCATCATATAACACTTCTTAAAAATATATCTTGTGTTAATTTGATTTGGCTGGTAGTGTGTTCCACATTTTAAGGACTTTTATGCAAAAAAAGCTGACTGCCCCAAGGACGTCTTACGATGTGTGATTTTATAGTTGCTGCGTGCTGTGGCCCTGATGTTCCTACCACTATTTTTCCTGCTGATAATTTATATAAAATCACAGGTGCTAAGTTTTGAAGGCATTTAAAAACAGTTTGAGGGATGAGAATTAAACATAACAGTGGTGTGAGGAACTTAAGTGTTTGCATTTTGTCATTCTATAGTCCTGAACAGTCCCAGCCCAGAGTCTCCAGCCCCACCCAGACCCAGCACCCCGTCCCGCTTATCCTTCTTCATCCGCCAACAGAGCAGCGGAGGTGGATCAGGAGGAGGGGGCCCCTCCACCCCGACCGGCATGGAGTCGCTGCAGTCAGGTCCTTCTGGCTCCCACCCGCTGTCCCCTGACAGCCCGATGCACCAGCAGCAGACTAGCACAGAGTGTCTGGACTGGGATTCGGGTTACCTGGAGTACCTCAAAGACGCCCGGCGGGGCATCGAGCTTTGCTCCTGGGCTTGCCGTGACTGGTCAGCGCCCTACGATGGAGAAAACCCCTCACCGAATGCTGCTCCTCCACCCCCACCTCCCCCGACCTCCAACCCCTCCATTACGATGTTCCCTGAGCACTTCTCCTTCCAGCAGGGGGGCAGCAGTAACACCCCTCCAGGCCAGCAGAGGGCGGCCATCGTGGCTGCAGCGCGGTCTGAGTGGAGCAGTTCAGAGCGGGACAGCGGAGAGTGGGACGTTACAATCGGCAAAAACAACTGCATCAGCCTCACACCACGCTCCAAGAAACGCAGCCTGCAGAGAGAGGAGCTCCTGCCAAAGCCTGTACCTCATCTCGTCCCTTCCTCCTCTTCTTCCTCAGCCACCCCTTTATCGACTTCCCACCCAGCTTCGTCCCCGGCTCCTCACAATCCGGCCTCCGCCATCACTGTTAACTACCAGGCCATGTATAACGGAACCATGGGGCAGGGAGACGGGTGCTCAGACAATCGAGACAGAGGACTGGAGGTAAAGAAAGTAAAGAGAGACTTGGGGGAGCAGCAGTATTTGGACGAAAACGCGAATCAAAACGGATCCCTCGTCACCTGCCCCTCCCAAAGCTGCACCGCCCTCCCACAGTCCATTTTTAGCAACAGTGAAATGAATGATGCAAAATCTCTTTGCTCTAATCAGATGTCCTCTCAGAGTCCCGTCACGCAGCCGACGTCTGACACCAAACTGCTGACCAGCGACACCTCGAACCCACACAGTGCGTCTTCAGATCTTCCAGAAGCCAATCAACAATCTGTAGAGAGTCTCATCCAGGAGCTGCTGGAGCAGGCGCCAGGAGAGCCGCAGCTCCCCACAGACTCCAACGGTCAGGGCATCAGCATCGAGGCCTTCACGCAGGAGCTGAGGGAACTGGAGGATCGGGTGAAGGAGCGCAGCAGAGCGGCCTGCCAGCTGGAGGAAACTGCCAGAGAGGCGCTGTTGTCTGAGCGGCAGGAGGAGGAGCAGCAGCTGGAGGCGAAGCTGACAGGTGACACGAAGGGAGACGGGCCTGTGGTCGGCCTCTGCAGTCCTGCAAGACCACTGAATCAGCCTTCCTCTCAGCCGTACACAGGTGAGACTCACACTAATGATGCGATTCTGTTGCTGGGTGTGTTTTCATGGAGGGGCACTGTTAATTGTTTGTATTTTTTGAAAGACTAGTTGTGCACTTCTGGATAACTATGTTTTTTATTATTTTTTTAGTGGTGGGCATCTGTCTGACTATTCACTACATATCTGAGTACACACTCCAGGTCCAAAAACAATACAGATATGTTTTATGACTGTCCTCCAATTACATAACAAAACTCAGTCGCAATTAGAATGTTTTTACTTCTTTATGAATAAAAGTGACTAAAATAGATAAATTATTTCCTCCAATATTATCTCAAATACTATGCCTGATTGCATAAAACCACTAAGGTTGTCCTTGAATATTTCTCTGTTAAATTTAACAATACTGTATATTAAAGGAAATTTAAGCCATTTAGCATGCACATTGTAAGATAACTAACACTGACAGTACTGCTGTTATGTAACATTTATGGATGATGTTAGTGAAGCTAATCACAGTAACTGAGGTGCACATGTGCTGAATTATGACAGTAACTAACGTGAAAGTCTTAGTCTTTAGACGTGGGTAAGGAGACAACCTAAGAGATTTTATGCAACCTCTCAGCTTAGGGACATATTCTGCACAAGAGACAAAATTAAGTTTTTTAACTTAAAGTGGTTTATGCAACTGAGCCCTGAATATTAAATTCCATAGAAATTATCCCCAAGCAGATTTTTTTTAAAAAATCATTAAAAAGGTTAAGACTACTTCTGCTTCTTCTACATTCACATGGTAATCTTGAGCACCAACTTCATGCCCCAACAGCACTTGAATAACATTACTAGCAGCACTATCCCCTACAAGACACTTTTTTTTTCTTTGCAATAATCTGTCTTTACAGGAACAGATCAAACCAGATTCCTGAATGCAAAGGGGACAGATCAGAGTTTTTTAGTTGCCACAGTGGAGCGTTTAATTATCCTCATTTAACTTCTACATGCTGTTAAATCTGCTTGTTTCTCACAGTTTGACAGCCTCTATGCCATGTCCCTTATTAAAAAAAGCTGTAAAGACACCTCTGATTTCGTCCCCAGTTGTTTCGCATGCAGATGAGCTTAAGTTGCATGTTGTATCCTTACATTCAGTGATCCATCAATCTTTCTCTGCGCAGGTCCGTTCATGGTGGTTCTGTTTACCAAGTTGGAGAACATGCTCCAAAACTCGCTGTACGTCAACATCCTGCTCACAGGCATCGTGGCCCAGCTGGCCTGCTATCCTCAGCCGCTCCTACGCTCCTTCCTGCTCAACACCAACATGGTCTTCCAGCCGAGCGTCAAGTCACTGATCCAGGTATGCTGCGTCATGCTAAACCAGTGATAAACTGGATCGACCCATCAATGATCGTCTTGCTCTCTACTGAACTTAAGTTCAGTTCATTTCGAAACGAGAGGCTGAGCACAAACTGGTGAATAGTTAACTGTAACAGTTTCAACATTTCCTCCTGAAGTGATGACAGTTTTTAGTCTCCTGTCTCTAGGCATAGTTGTCCACTTTCAGCCCACCTCACTTCTGTGCTAGCTTTTGTTCCAAAAGCTTCAGGCCCACAATGCATTTGCATAGTTTCTTTTTCATATTCCATTTCTGTCCATTTTCTAAGAAACTGTAAATGGGTGACTAATACTGTAATGGGCAGTGAAAAAAAGAAATAGCACTTCCGTTTGGGCACAGTGATAAGAAATTTTACTAAGTCATCAACAAACCAGCTGCCTTTGAAGATGAATACACCTTTTTCCCCCGAATCATCTTTAGGTTCTAGGTTCTGTGAAGAACCGTATCGAGGCGTTTGCCGCCTCTCATGAAGATTTCCCTGCCATGCTGAGGAAAGCTCAGCAGTACCTGGTGGCCCGAGGCAAAGTAGACTGGTCTGACTCACCTGCAGCAGTTCCTACCCTGCGGCGCTCCGATTCATTAGGTGAGCTTGAAAGAAAAAAACAGGATAAGGTTCAGTTAAAGAAGTATGTCCCTGCTGGAAATACGGTCTTTTCGTAAAACTGGACTGTCTGCAATAGAAGCAAATGCTTTGAAATCGGTGCAACATTACAAGAGAAAAACAATGAAAAGGGCTGTGGCATTGGCTTTTGCTCAGAAAACCTGCAATTAAAGTAACACACTCTGCCGCACCGTAACATTATACGCTCTTGCTGGCGACTGACGTAATAAAGGTTTGTTATTTTTTTAACAATATGGCAGCAGCAACAATTAAAAACAGAAGAATTAATAACAGATTAAAAAATAAATAAAAAAGATATCACATTAATAAAATTATTCAAATGTATAAGAAAGAAAAAAGTGTCCACGTTTTACCTTTAATCTAATAAAGATATCTTTAAAGAATTTCTGGCTATAATGTAATATTTGTAATACTAATTTCTGATTTTGTTTTGTCTCAAGATTCTGACAAAAAATTCTGTCAAAAAAAGGGAAAACTATTGGGAAAAAGTAGTTCTAAGAGTGAATATTAGTGGAAAGATCAGTTAAAGAAAATAATCTGAACTTAGGGTCTGCTAAGTAGCTTTTTTTTTTAACTGAGCCATCAGCAGTTTGTGAAAAACCTGGATAAAACCCAACATGTGGACCTTAAGTTCATGTATCCTTGTTAGCTCTGAGCTGACCTGTAATCTCAATGTTTTTTTGTTCCAGTGAAGAGTCGGAAGCCATCTCTAGGAGACCTGATCCTTCGACACACCAACAGCCCGACCCGGGCTCGACACGCTGCTCAGCTGGCTCTTGCACATGTACGAGATGGCGGCCAATCACTGCACAGCGCTCTGTTCAGGGGCGGAGGAGGCGGAGGGGCCTCTGGCCTGGAAAAGCAAGCGGAGGCGCTGCGAGTGAAGAACGCCGTCTACTGTGCCGTTATCTTCTGTGAGTTCCTCAAAGAGCTGGCTGCGCTGGCTCAAGAGCACGCCGTCAATCTGCCTTTTCCTCACAGCCAGGAGGCAGAGGAATAGATGTTGAACTCCTCAAATCCAGCTCTTAGCCTCCGTTTCTTTTTGATTAGGCTGTAAAACGAGTTATATAGGATTCTCCCATCACCAGAGGACAGACTGGAGCACTGAGACTTTTCTGTCACTGAAGTGGGTCGTCTGCAATGACACAGACAAAAAGCGTGATGAAAACAGTGTCATTTTTGTACCAAAATCATTATAGGATACCTATAGGACTGGAAGCATTTTCCTCACCTGTAAACTTATATGATATTGTGCATATCATGTATTATATTTACATTCTATACACAGAAAATCTCAGTAAACGCTTGAGATTTAGGAGCTTGTACATACACGTACCATGTCATGGTATAAAGTGACACAGTAAAGCCACAGATAAAAGAAATAGGTGCACATGTTGGTGCTAGTCTCTTTAAATTTTAAGTTGAAAGGGTGCTTTCAGGCGGCACAGAGGAGAGGAAGGTTTTGTCCCCAACAAAATAATAATGGCCGAGATTCATTGGACACGGGTGCGGCGCGACACGTCTGCTGTAACAGAGCGCGTCTATTAGAATCAACTGAAGCTGCTACACTGACAACCCCCTGCTCATCTTTATTTTTATGTGGCTTGTTTATTTTTTTCTTCATGCAGCCCTTAAACAGGTAAAAACTACGTGGATATGAGTAAATATAAAAACGAATACAATCTGTTTAAAAATTAAAGAAATTAATATCTCATCGTAACAGAGGAACATCCACAAGCAACCTCGTAGATGTTTTTAAATTTCACATTAAACCCCCCTTCAACAGAGATCGATCTACAGGGCCGCTACGATGTCACTTCTTTATGCCGCCTTTGCGTTTTTACACAAAACCAAAAAACAGCAGCATTGTGTTGCTCCAGTGTGGGATTTTAGACAGCATGCTGACATTGCAGAAACAAAAGAGGCGTGGCGGTTGTGACATTTAACACAACAGTGTCAGCCTCTCTTGTGCCATATAACATACACATCTGCAGGGCTTCCTGAACAATAACAATGGCATAACATGGCAACAACATCCATTTACCAGAACTGTCATCTGCTAGTTTATGCTGATCTCATCCTCTGCTCATAGGGCAAGGAGCTCCTGGCCCTCATTGTCTTCCCAAGTCGTGGACATTTTGGGCTGTTGTTCTCCTTGTTTTAATTAGCTGCTAACTACTTCTAGCTGCTTTTTAAATCCCCTCTGGCGGGTCGCACACCAAACACCTCATCAAAACATCACAACCGTCCTTCTGGCTCTTTTTTTACACAGATTTGGCGTTACTACCTCTGCTGCTGGCTTAAAGGTGGGACAACTGTCTCCCCATTCTACAATCTTACCTCTTATACAGAGTGTGAGGCGGCATAATGGCGCAATATTCTCGCCTTAAAAGGGCAGTCTAAAAGGGGCTTAACATAAATCAAATCAATGATCCTCTAGTTAAAACAATCCATGTAATGTAATACCTGTTAAATTCTGCATAACCAACTGCACTATCACTTGGTGAAACTCAATTTGCACACAGTGAAGCTGCAACCACACGCCACAAAAAGAGTCTGTGTAGCAGGTAAAACACCCAGCTTTACCCCACCTACGTGACATGTGGCATCCATGCTCCGGGCATTTCAGCTGTCACAGCACCAACACCAACAAACACCAACACCAAAAATAGTTTGGCAGGAAAACATTGAAAGTGCAGGCAACTACAAAGTAATCCAATCAGCTTTGGCCGCCTTTGTACGACGAGCTTATGTTTGCTCTCGTCCTCTATCAAGGACTGGCCTATAGAGAAAGCTCACAGAGAATCAGTGTTCCTAGGAGAAACTCAAGCGCCCATTTTATTTTAAAAAGGCTGCAAAGACCATACATCAACGAATGAGATGAAAACTGGAACTCACAGGGGAGAGAGAGCGCCACTTTATCTCCTGTGAATCAGCACGGCCAACACAAACATACTGGAAAACTTTGGGTAATGAATGCCATTTTTTAAAATATTTTGTTTTGTTTGTGTTTTGCATTTGCACCATTTTCTAGACATATCAGCAGCGTGTGAGAGCAGGTGTGTCATTTTGTATGTGAGGTTTATTTTGATGAATGACTCCTTTTCCAAAAAGGTGACGCCAATTCTTTAGGCCATCAGTAAGCCATTCACCTGTTGCCATAAAAGAGGCTGTGGGATTGAAAAGGCAGCACTGCTTTACAATTCATACCTTTTGTGTGTCATGTAGTCTTAAAGACCTTAGAGTCTGACAGAAAAAGGCGAGAAGGGAAGGATATTTTTTTTTGGAAGCGTTGGCATGATTTCCATTTACTCTGAACTGACATTTTGAAAAAAGGTCTTCATGAGGAGGCATTCACTCACTTTTCTTTAAACAGATCTTTTTGAGCTAAAAATGAAGCTTGTAAGAAGCAACCGAATTTCAGTTTTTACCATTTTTTTTTGTTTTCGTTAGCTTCACATCGTCTCTTTTGGGTGAGACAGGCCAAACTGAACAATCAACTGTTCATCTTGGAGCTTAACATGCTGCTATTTCTTTTCTTTTTAACACTAACACCCATTTTTATTAGTGTAATAGCTACTATCTCATTTCATTGTTTGGTACCAAGTATAAATGTGCATGTGAGGGTGTGCCAGAGTCAAGGCCAGTGTTGCGATCGGCATTTAATTTATTTTCTTGTGTCTGAGGTTGAATGAAGTCACAACCACACAGTGTTAACAGCATTTGCCAAGATGAAATTCTCTTTCAACATTATTTTTCTCAACATTAGGCAAGTTTTCGAAGCTTTGAGGCCTTGTCCACACGTACATGGGTTAATTGGAAAACATACCTTTTTCTATGCCTTCTAGCTTTTCGTCCACACACAAACTGCATTTTAAGTCACTGAAAATGGATCTTTTGTAAAACTCCGTCCAGGGTGAAGAATTTCAGAATTGCCATTTTCAGTGTTGAGATTTTGGCTTGAGATTTCAGAGTGTGTGCCTTTGATCTCCTTTGTGAGGCATCACAAATGAGGCGAAATTTCCTGCAATGGCGGATGTGACCAAATAGTGCTGGATCTAACCTTGCTTACAGGACTTTTTACGTGTTTACACATAAATGTACAGTTACTCTTCCACTATATTGAGGAAAAAAGGCGTCTGAATGCACCACGGAGGTCACTGCTCCAGCTGGCCTTTCGGTAATAGCTTTTTTCAGGCTTCTGATTGGCCAAAATCGTCATCCTTGTCTTCTTTTTCTCCTTCCTCTTTTTTGTCTAATTCTGTGTGGTCATCTTCTTTGCTGTCTTCTTCCTCATTGTTAGTTGTCATCTCCTTTGTGAACGTCTTCTTCATTATCATCTTCATCGTTTTCTTATTTTTTGTTGTCTTTTTGCTGTCGTCTTCTCTTCTTTGTTGTCGTTTTCTTCTTATTGTCATCTTATTTGCTGTCGTCTTCTTTTTATTGTTCTCTCATCTTTGTTGTGGTCCTCTGTTGTTGTCTTCTCCATGTTGTCATCTTCACTTTGTTGTCGTCTTATCTTGTTGTCTTCTCTTTGTTGTCATTTTCTTAGATGTCTTCTTCAGTTTCGTCTTATTTGTTGTTGTCGCCTTCTTTGTTGTCTTCATTGTTGTGGGCGATATTTTTCTTTTTGTTGTCGTCTTCTTTGTAATTTTCTTTTTGTCATCTTCGTTCTCGTCATCCTCATTCTCGTCTTTGTGTTCTTCTACTTTGTGTGGTTTTAGGGTTATGGTTTTATCATCACAAGTTGGTTTGGCATGGCCTCAATTGAGTTTCGTGTTGGACTGAGATTGTTTAATAGCAGTAGTTGTGTGGACGGAACATTTTTTGAGGAGAGAAGAAAAACCCTGTTTTCAAAAATACCCGTGTCCATGTGGATAAAGCCTAAATTGTTTTGTGTTGGTAGTTTGTTTCATAAGATGGTAATTCTTCATTTTACAGGTCTGTAAGTTTCATGTTCTCTTCTGTAAAACCTCAGAAAACAAAAAGGGAATTCTTAGGAAATTAAGAACCTGTAGAATGAAGCTTTATTGTACGACTGCTTGCAAAATTGTGACCCACCTTTTTGTGAATAATTTCTGCACATACTAGCCATTTTCTCTCAACTTTTAGCAGTAGAGAAACTGCTGAGAGTGCCTGCCATCCTGCAAAGTCTTAATCTTTGAGATTAAACACCACATCATTTTTAGACAAACTGTTTCATCTGAACAAGTTAAGGCCTTCTCAACTTGTCAAAGCCATATCCATGGTCGTCACGTTTGTAAATGTAGTGCTTCATCACTGCTGTAAATCACTTTTATAAGGAATTTCTAGAAACATTTCGTAACACCTCAGAGTTTTAATACCATTAGTTGAGAGGTTCTGCATGCCAATTTAGGCCAGGTTTATAATGAAACGATAATTAAATAGTGTAGAGTAAGTTTTCTTTGGTTTGTGCAATAGTGCTGAGCTTAAATTAGCCCCCATGCAGGAGGATTTAGTTGTTAGTGAGTCATCCCGGTGCCTGAGATCAGGGACGGCAAAGAACACGTTTCACACTGAATGTTTGCTCTCAGTTAATTTCATTGGTAGAGAAATCACTTCTGTGTTTTACCCACTGCCATCTGTCCATCCTTCTGTTCACCTAGTCTGATTAATGTTTCCCTCGCACAGAAAAAAGGGCCAGAGGGTCTCATTCCACACTAGGTTCCTCTACACTCAAAATTGTGTGTTTTTTTTAAGAACTATTTTTATAAACTGCTCGGTTAAAGATAGGTCGTATTTTCTCAGCGCTTTCACCTACCTGGTTAGTTACATTGTAACTAAGCAGTTTCAGTTATCTGTATTTCTGTTAAATATTAGTGGACACCAAAGACAATCTTTTCTCGACAATACTGAAACTCCCAGTCTCTCTGTTAAAGCAGTCTAACAGTTTCACAGCACACAATCTTTAATTAACTTTAAGGCCCGGACACACCAAGCCGACATCAGAGAACAAGTGGCAACAAAGGCTGACTGTTGTGTCGCCTGTGTCTCGGCTATAAAGTTGCACTTGAACACACCGCCAACAGCCAACTAGCATGTGCGTTCTACGCCTGTTAGAGGAAATGACTCTCCATAGCAACGGGCAGCGGTAGACTGTATTTGTCATTCAAAAAGGGAAACTCAAAAACCGGATTCAAAATGCTAGTTAGCACACTAACAATACAACCTGATGCTGAAAGAACAAATTCCCCAACACAGTTACAAATTTTTTGTCACAAAGAGCTCTATGGCAAAAAAAAAATCTTACATCATCAGTTTGTTTGCTTTCCTCACTTCTGTTTCTGTTCTTGTGAACTGAGCTGAGCTGCCAATCAAATTGGTTTCTTTAACTGAGCAATCATCATCAAAATAAAAAGCCTACAAGGGCTGTCTAGTGCTAACAGTGTGGGACACACCACCAAAACAAGGGTGACGGACGCTCACCAATGGCCGACTTTCAGCTTTGTGTGTCAGGGCCTTTATTCATGTAGCACTTCTTAAATGCTGAAAGTGCTTTCAAATAACCCCATTAAAAAGGTGCCAGTGCCTAACACAAGAGAGATGCAGGAAAAGTTAAATACAAGGACAATACAAAACAAACATTTTGCTAAAATTTTCTCAAGTTGCCACAACATTGTCAGATGATAGAACTGATTGTCAAACCTGTAGAAATAAGACCAAAGCTGTAATAAACCATTGATATTTACCAGCGGGAGCTTATTGAACAGGTGAGCTGTTGAGACTCAGCTGCAATTTAAAAAAGGGAGCTGCTCAGTTACCCTGGGATGCAAAACTTGGCATTGGTCCTGTGTGACTGAATTACTTCCAGATTTTGGATTTTAGCCCACGTTCACCTGTCTACACTTCCTGCAGTCATTTTTTCACTGCTTGCTGTCTGTGTTTTTTTTTTCCAATATTTACTTGTATTTCATTTTTAAGAACACAAAGACATTGATCTGACAAAGTTTGTAACAAGGCGTTTTTATAAGGGATTATTTCCCACCAGAGACTTTGACTTCTTCCTGGAGTGACAGATCGTAAGCAGAGAATATTTTAGCGCAGCATTGATATGGAGAAACTCGAGTTTGACAAACATAACGGAGGCTGTGTGGTTACTGTGATGGATTACCTAGCTTTATGGAAGTTGTTTTTCACACTCCACAAGAATGAATGGCAGCAAATGGCTTCCAGTGCTGGTGGAAATGTGAGCCCTCCAACTGTTCAGGCACCAGGAGAGATCGTGGATAGGGGGGCAGCCTGTTAAAAACACACAAACACCAATACTGATTTAAATTCTTTATATTTACATTTGGGAAAGGGATTTTGGGGTTGGGGTATTCAGCAACAACCATGGCTGAATGCTGAAGCAAATGCAGAAATATCCCCAAATGCAGTTTCTTTAATGACCACTAGAAACTGTAATTAAGAGAAGGGGAAAACCAAATTGAAGAACTCTCTTAAGAAGAGTGAGCGGGGCTCAGACTGCAGGAGTTTTGGGCAGATTCATCCCTCCTAACAATCAGGAGAAATCACGTGTGGGACATTGGTCGGTACCAATGTTCAGACCAGATTTTCTGGCAATGTGTGAAGATTACATTGCTTAAACCTCCCAAACAGCACGCCAACTCATTGGGAGCCCAAGATAATAATAAAAAACATGTTTGACATTTAGGATTTAAAATCTTGATGATTACAAACATAAAGTAACGGTAAACTTTCTAGCCCTTGAGACTAATGTCAGTTGGCATAGTGCTGTTGACAGATATTAAATCTGACAGTTAAAATGTCACTTCCAGTTATTGCTCAAGAATAGACAAATCATGTTGACCACTGTCTTCAGACCAGACTCGTTTTGTCATCTGCTTTAGTTTTTCTCAATGCACTGTTGACATTACAGCAAGTTGTCGCACCATGACGTGGTGCATTCATGCTCCCTCTGGCACAAATCTTACTAATCTTAATATCCTGTCGTGGGTGACATGAAGTTATTTTCAAATCCTGCAGTGTGTGTGTGTTAGAGATTTAGTGGGAATCTGTGAAGTTTCTTCTTTTGTGCATTATGCAACCCCGTATCAGAACCCCTCCTGTAGTCTGAGCCTGGCTAAAGTTAAATTTTAAAATTCTTGTGAATATGTTGGTTGATAAACGGGCGTTTCAGCCGTGGTGGTTGCTGTTGTCTTGTCTCACTTCAGCTCTGCTCAGAAAGTTTATTTGCTTGATTGAATTTTGATTTTCTGAAGTTGTTAACTGACAAATATAGTGGTGAATGGTAAACCAAAAGCTAAGCTTGAGAATAATTTGTGTTGTTTTTTTCCTGTTTTTTTTTTTTATCGTATTTGAACACTACAATTTATCTGTCAACGAGTTAAAAAAAGAATCTTTGATCCTCCAATTTTACACTTTTTTTTTTTTTTTTTTAGCTGTGGTTAAATTAAAAGTGTGTTGTGTTTTGTATTATGAAGGGTGAAAGCAAACAGCAAGCCAAAGTGTTCAACTGTCACTAACTTTAGTTTAAACTGGAATTACAGCATGCCCTTTTGTTTCAGTGTGGGTTGTGATCGGCTGTTTCATCGCTCCAACAAGCTTTCCACTTTCGTATTTGGTTTCAAATGCATGTACGGTTACAGTTTATTTCTACAATTGATTTTTTACTGTTTTACTTTAACAACTGCAACAGTTTTGGCTTTTTAGCTTTGAAAATATTGCTCATCTGAAGGGACTCGGATGGCAATTAGAATTTGTTTTCACAGCTGATTTCTTAACACAAAATGTACGTTTGAAATTGATTTTTAATGTGTTGATTTGTAATGCATATCACGGGATGTACGGTATTTTCTCACTTTTCATTCTTTTTAAAAACTTCGACTTTCCCCCTGATGGATTTCTCCCCTGTGATCTATGCAAAACATGCTCTGGTGTCCCCCGTTTGAGGCTGAAAGATGATGTAGACTGATTTATTGTGTAAATACTGTAAAAAAAAAAAAAAAAAAAAAAGAAAGAAAGAAAAAAAGAAAAAGCAATGGGTCAAAAATGCAGAGGTGTGTGAAATAACCAACAGGACAGAATGAGAATCATGCTAAAAATAATGTAATGATGAATGTTGTCAGAAATATTTTTCTATATTTTGAAATCATTAGAAAAAAAGGACAAAAATACAAAGTGGGAAAAAGCTGTCAGAAGAACACTACAAAGGGAATGTTTTTATTAATTTATAAATTCTTTGCCTAGCAATATTGCATTTGTCCCGGTGTCTTTTCTTTGTAGTCTGGTGACTCTGAACTCAAATCTATGTTCCAGGTAAACATCTTATCTCCAGTCTGGTATAACACTGGTTCCCAACCTTTTTAGCTTGTGCAGTAAGTAACGTAGACTTACAACCTGTCATGCCAGATTATGGGTTTCAAAGGTCCAGTGTGCAAGATTTAGGGGGATTTAGTGGCATCTAGTGGTGAGGACTGCAGATTGCCACCAGCTGAAACTTTTACCGGTTAGAATTCCCTCAATGTTCGTTGTTCAGGGTGTTTTTATCCGGAGCTGAATTATCTGAAAGGCCTCTTCCTCGCCAAAACAAATGAACAAGGTAATTTGAACCAGTAAAAAAAAAAACACAGAATAAAGCAGTTTCATTTTACAAATCAGTATTTCTCAGATACTGGTTGTCATGTCAAGATGGGCTGCTCATTCAGCATCTGATAATGTTTAGGGCTGATTCGAAGACCCTCAGTCGACTTCTAGGGGAAACGGAAGAGACTTTCTGCATAGAAGTGGTGAATTTAAAACTCGCAGCAACTTAATAAGATACAGTTTCTGGCTTTTGTTTGATATCTTGTGTCAGCAAAAAAAAAAAAAAAAAAAAAAACATTTGCACATTTACGACCCGTCATTCACGCTGTTAGCTTGTTTACTGTATGACGTGAATGTCGCTGTCACGCTTAACATCCTGCTGAACACGTTCAAACTTCAAAGCTTTATATGGAAAATAAATCAAATTGTTGAATCTTCGTATTTTTCGGAGCCATATTATCCAAAGAGGTCTCCTCCTCTTCAAAACAAACTGACCCGGCGATTAAAACCAGTAAAAACACTGATTAAAGCAGTTTCATAATAGAAATTCAATAAAGCTCTCGTTGCAGAGGGTATGCTAACTTT
Source organism: Plectropomus leopardus (assembly GCF_008729295.1). Lineage (NCBI taxonomy): Eukaryota > Metazoa > Chordata > Actinopteri > Perciformes > Serranidae > Plectropomus > Plectropomus leopardus. Next base: position 27,481,423 of record NC_056472.1, read on the forward strand.
GGTTGCAAACCAAAAAACACAAGTGGTCCACTATAAAGCCAGTGTTTGGTCTGTCCGTTCTGGTGGCTGCTGTAGAAACATAGCGGTGCAACGTGGCGGACATTACAAACAAGGACCCGCTCCCTATGTAGAAGGGAGTAAAAATGGCTCATTCTAAGGTAACGAAAACACAAAAATACATTATTTTTAGGTGGCTATACACTAAAGAAAACACTAATTGCATTTGTGCCAATGTTTCCTCCTAAATCCTACACATTATACCTTTAATGTAGCCAGAAATTCAACCAAAGAATAATTTTCTTAATAATTTTCTTAAATTATTTAATTTTTTTCAAGGCCTAAATAGTTGGCACTATGGTGAAAACAGCAACAACTAGAAAATAAATCTGAAATCATGCTTGGTACCAGTGTAGTAAAAGCCTTGAAAACACACCTAACTAGTAAGCATGTTAACATGCTCACTGCACAAACAGTGAGCAGTGTTCATTTATTATTTATCCATTTGGGGAGCTGGAGCTTATCTTATGTATTGAGCATGTTAACCTGCACACTAGGCATCTCCATTTCAAGTTTTTGTAGTATCATGTTTATACATTTACTCATCCTTGATTCAGAAACCTGGAGAAGCCAGAAGCCCCATTTTTATAATGAGGTTTACTGATGAAAACAAACACAGTGTGTCATGTAAGACCATAACCAGGTTTCTGATCTGCCTTCTGTGTGTTTAGGAATCTTCCATCAGGTTTTGTCATAGTGAAATGAAGCAAAACATCTAATTATAACACAATGTCATGATGATGTCTCATGACAGTTATGTGGTGATAAATTGGTAATTCTTGTCATATTTGTTCCCATCTTCCACTTCTGGTGAAGCGATGGAGATGAAAACAGCAGAGTGATTAATGCAGCGGTGTCCAGGCAACTGTAAAGCAACGCAAGTTCATCTTTGACTGCTGAAGGAACTCAAGTCAGCACAGAAATGATACAGGATGTCGAGGAGTGAAAGAAAACACACCTGCACTGACGCACATATGATCAGACACCTGGATAATGTTGAGAGCTAAAGAGTCATCCAGGGTTTCAATTAGGAAAATCTGGTGACAGTCCACGTGACCTGAAAGATTTCAGTGTCCTGGACAAATGGGAGATATTTCAGTCCAGTGTGTGTTTACCAAATGTAAAAACAATTTATAGGCAGGGTGTATTCCTTCAGTTTTAGGACTACACATTCTCAGATAAAGTACAACAAAATATAAACTATTTGCAAACAAACAAAAATACATGTACACCTGTCTGGCTCATGGTATTCAATTACGATGTTCTGCTGCTGAGTTGAAATTAAAAAAAATTGCGTTCACTATAGGCCCGCCAGATATTTCATATTCAAGCTTCTTTTCAAGGATTTGCTGCTTTTCTGTGTTTTATATATTTGTTACATATAATATAATAAATGTAATAAATATTTTTGTTTTTTTTTCTTTGTTTTCAGAAATCTTACAGACCAAACAATTAATGGAGCAAATAATTAGGAGATTTACTGACTTATAATCAGTCATTGTAGCCTTTTTATAATGTTAGAATTATATATACAGGGATATGTTTATTTGTCTATGTGTGTACAGTTTAGCACATAAATGTTACCATATTTCATGCATCGTACCAGATCATAGTATAGAGCGAATTCAAATCTGCAGTCCCTCGGCAGGTCAGAACAAAAACAAAGCAAAATACTATAATATGCACTATTTAAGGTGTTACAAAGAGGAAATGTTTAAACTTGTTTACTAAGACTTGTGATCATGATAACAATTTACACAAAAAATAAACTCAATAAGACACCATGGAGTGGTCACAATTAGAGGTAAATAACATTGTCAAATCAATAAAAAATTCATCTGCAACAATTCATATCACCAGTTAATCCATCAACTACTTTTCAAGCGAAAAATAGTTGGTTAAAGCCTGTCAAATGCAAATATTTGCTGGTTTTCTGACTAAAAATCTTCAGTAATGTCTCAAAATATTTCCTTAAGTCTGGTAATTTATGATGGGCATTGCTTATAATCGGTCAGTTAAAAAATAATCTGTAAATCAAATGATAAAGATAACTGTAAGCGCAGCTCTGGTCACCAGAACATCCAAGAAGCATGTCTGAAAGCATATTTAACGCAGAAACACCTGGCTCAAACCCAGATCTGAATATGTGCCGAACACTAACACAGCGTGCCAACCGCCCCAAGAAACCAATGTTTAATACAGATGGTCAAGTAAACACCTACAATCGACCATAACAGGAACACTTCTATGCAACATCCCCACAGCACGTCTACAAAAAAGCACTTCATGTATTTCACAACAAAAAGAACGGTTGGATCCTCAGGTGGTCTGTGTTTTCAATAAATGTGCTCCTCGCTCTGCATCAGTATTTTTTTTAAAAGTGGTACTCTCTGAAGCACAACAGCTGGATTCCCACTAAACCATAAAGTCCACAGCTTGAAGACCAAGAAAAGATGAATGTTCTGAGTTTGCATACAGAGGAAACTGGAGTCGGCTTGGCGGTCTCCTAGCAACAGCCAACAAGAGAGGAAACGGCACAGAGGGAGGACCAGAGGTTGGTGTGTTGAAGAGGAGCAGAGTATGGAGTCGTAGCAGCACTGGTACCTGACTACAGGTGAGATACAAAAGTTTTTTTTGGGGGGGGTTTGTTTACCATTAACTCAGTCTCAATTGTTGTGTTATAAAATATAGCTTGATTCAGTAATAATTCTCTGTTTTGGGTGAAAATCCAAACATAAAAAGGTGCTTTTATTAACAATTTTTAAAAAATCAGGGTTCCTACAGCTTCAGGAGAGCTAGATTTTTAACTCAAAATGATATTTAAGACCAACTCAACAATAACAAATACTGATGGGACAAAAAAACATGAACTAACATTAATAACCATCTGTTAGGGACAATTTTGCCCAAATGTCTATAGTAGCAAAAAACATGACTGTGGTTAAACAGTTTGATGATCGATTGCAAATGTTGAAAAAAACAAAAACAAAAAACGTTCTAGGATGTAACACATGGAAAACAATGAACATATATTATCAGAAAAGAAAAGCTTGTTATCTGTCATTTGCTCAGATGTGATAAATGTAAAGGAGCGTTTTTGGCTCTTCTAGTCTGATCTGTGTGACATTAATGTGAGAGGCTTTCGGTAAATTATTTAAAAAAATAGATATTACCAAATATTTTGAGATTTTATGATGCAACATCAGAAAAAAACATTCAAAATGTCCTACTTCCCATGTCTTCATTTTTGAGAGACTGATTTAAGACTTTTTAATGCCAAATAAGATTTTATTTTTAGACCTTTTAAGACTTTTTAAGAATTTGCGGCAACCCTGAATGTCTTTTGAGTAATTCTAAAGTTTAGTCTTATTTTTTAAGACAGATTTGTAGTATTAACTCTAGTTTGCTTATTGACAGTTTTACTAATTTGACAGCACTCACACGATGAGAAACTAGGCCCTCTTCATCTATAATGCAGTTTGGTAATTTGAGTGGAAACCTGGTCTGGTGACACAAAGAGGAGGGACTGGCACTGTGCCTCAGATACACCTTTAAATAACTCCACTGCACTGGTGGTGGATGAAACCTTAAATTCAAGTCGCTTCACCACGATGAAAACAGTTGATCTTAAAGTTGTGTAGACATTATTTTACCCAAATACAAGTAAACAAAAATGTGCTCAAGTATCAAAATCACAAGTAACTCATGAAGAATAGAGAATGCTGAATTAGTAATGGGTTAAAGGAATACTTTACTCACCCAAAATGACTATTTGTATATGAATTATTCACCCTGTGTTACATTGAATTAATGAAGGACACTTTATTTACATGCCTCCCAGTAACAAAGAATCTAAAAACAACAGCAAAACTATATCAAAACATCTGTTTGCAAAATCTCACACACCTTGTGCTAGGGCTGGCACAATATTTGATTATTACTACAAGATTATCAAGGTCAAAAGAGTCTTTCTTTAAGTAACTTATACCACAGAGAGTAAATATGCACAACCATGCCTCTCTCCTGGGTACAGACTGGTACAGGATAAACCACACGGGCTCTCTGACGTTTTGTGGTGCACCTGTTTGATCATTTTCTAAGCGCATGATTATTTAAAAAGCAAACATGATGGCAATTAAGCACAGAAGGAATCTGATGAAGCAAAATGTCTGTAGTTTGCTACCTTTTTTGTTCTTTAAATGCAAGCCATCAATAAATGAAGTGTCAACTTAAGCATCCTGGTATGCGCTGCAATTTCCTTTTTGGTTCTTACAGTATGAGCGATTTAAACTATCAATACCTGTAATAGAAATGTCATTCAAATATGTCAGATGCAGTCCCTAAACTGCATCAGATGCTACTCCAACAGCTTCTTTGTAAATGTAAATCTGATGAGAGAAAACAGATAAATAAGGCTTATTAAAAACACACTGAGCTCCAGTCTGTACAAGCAGAGCCTGAGGCTGATGATGGCTCATCCTGATTCCCAGGAAACACCCCCTGATCCAGGTATCCAAGCTAAGATCCAACTCAGCAGGTATCCCACGCTTTAACCAGACGCTACACCCCTTTAAAATACCTTTCCGCCTACTCAACATCAAACTACAAAGAAGGTTGAACAACAAGGTAATCAGGACAAACACTAAAAAGATATTAAATTCAGACTCACCCACATTGAGACTTCCACAGCAGCACATTCAAACATCATGTTATCCCAAATCAGTGATAGCTCTTTCTGTAATGCTGCAGGCAATTAACTCTGGTGGTCAGGGTAAAGATGTGTAGCACTGAAAAGTAAAAATTCAAAATGTTAATTTGATATACAGCATGTGGAGTTAGGCCAATAAAAGTGCAAGAAATAAAGCAGAGGAAAATGACAACCAATAGTGTCTTTCTTGCACAATTAGACAGGGTTCACATTGGTAATATGTGCAGCTACCATTTAGATTTCTGAATAAAAATAAGGTCAAGTTAAGGATTAATAGCTTATTAAAAAGTGCCATTATTATTTTGGATCCATGAATTCATTTCATTTTTACATACAGAGAAAATAATGACTTCCTCCTCTTTTTTCTTATTCAGCTCAAATTGTTTCACTTGTGCTGAACATTGCTATTGTTGTAACTCAGACCTGTTGTTCATTCTTTAAAGCAATTTGGTTGAAAAAGGCTTAATGCGTGGGCAAGTGCTCTGTTCTCAGCCAAAAGGGTGCACCCTAACACAAAGAAATTCTCAAACAAATGTAACAAAGCACACACTGTCTGATCCATGTGTTAACCTGCAGAGCTGCTCGCTTATTCTGTTAGCAACATTTCAAGGAGAGTTTCATATTTAGTCAGTGAAAGGGAGCCAGCGAAAAATAATCATCAAGTAAGCCTTTGCTGCATCTATAACCAGACACTGGAAACTGTCTTTGTACCACTGAATTTTAAAGATAAACCACACTTTGTACTTCTTCAAGGGCTTGAGTGGTACAGCGCACAGAATAATGAATATATGGAAATAAGCTCACTGCTTACTGAAGGACCGGATGACACTTGTTGCCGCAGTGGATACTTACATCTCAGTGAACAGAGATGATGTGCTGACTTAAATTATGTGGGAAATAAACTGCTTTTGTAGTTGGAAGAAGTGATTGTGAGATAAAGTTAAACAGTATGTGGCGATACTTCCAAATAGGGGCAGAAGCGTTTTCTTCCCTCGCATTCATTTATTTGTGGCGGCCCATCAAAATGACAACTGCTACCACATATTGGTTTGTATTTTTGGAGGTGTGCCATTTAATAGCTTGTTTTCAGTCACACGATCCTGATGATGTGTGAAAGTCAGATGGTAGGCAGGAAGTGAAAAACACCGGGAATCGTTGGGAATGGAGGAAAGTGAACACGCTCAAGCCTTAGATGGACTTGCATGCATCAGGTATCATCATAAAATTTCTAGACACACTATGATCCCTACATTTTAAGTCAAAGTGCTTAAAATTTACAACCCTCGTCTCTACTGATGGACCAGGCAGCTGAGCTAAAAAAAAACATTAAAACTTTGATTATTTCAAACAATAACAAATGTGTTTTTTCCTTAATCGAAGCTCATAGCAGCATATTGCATATAATTTGCATAGCCTATCAATTTATCGATTAAATTTTACATGTTCAGTTAAATAATTGATTGATTAACTGTTATCATCCCCAGACCTCTGATGGTGCAAGCTGTGCACTCAACCCGTCACCTCAATACAGCATCTACATATCAGTTTAATATCAAGAGAGACGTCTGTATTTTTCAAGGTATTAAAAATCGTACCTTTGGGGATTTACAAGCCCATTTCTACATTGACATCCTGAGAAGCTGGATTCTTTTATAATTTAATAGTTGAAAGCTTTTGATTTTAATTACTATACCATAGCCCGAGTACTGCTCTAATATGTTTTAATCTTATTATAATCTTCATTGCGTATTCAAAATGAGCAGTATATCAAACTCATTATATGCATTATCATCACACCAATACCATTTACACTTCAATCACCAGTTATGAGGAAGTAAATATAAACCACAATATGTTGTTTACCTTTCAGTATTAGCCATTTATATCAGAGCTGTCTGTATCCTGAAAGTACTTTCTAAATTTCAACATACAGACTAAAACATAAGCCCTCAGTAGCATGGGATGAACCAAAACTACAACATAAGAAGAAGGTCACTGTGTATAATTGTGTCCAAACCACTGAGTAATAAAATTATAAAATAACCAAAAGTCGTCACTGCATACTAAAACAGATATTTTGCAGCTGAGTCACACATTTGTTCATTTCAGTCTGCATTTATTATAGGCAAAGTTGTTATACAGCTGTGTTAAATTCTAATTTGCAAAAGTAGCTTGTTTTTTCCCATTTTAGAAATACTTCTCAAAATATAAAGTAGCAAAAGAAAAAAAAAAACCATTATATAGTATTCAGGAGTGGCAACCCACCCATTCCTATACATGAAAAATAGTTTGGGGCCATAAACCTCCTAATGTATTCCCTGTAAGAAGGCTCCCTGGGGTTCCACTATTATCACAATACATCACATGAGAAGGACAGACATCTTTCACGACCGTTTCTCTCCATCACTTTGTTCTCCTCATGAATAAAATATCAAAGCGGAGTCTGTTTGCAGAACTGGGGAGTTGAGAAGTATTGTTGTGTTGACACTTGGGCTGTCTCTTTACCTCCCACTCTCGCCCTCACTCTGGATGCTTCTGGCTGTCTGCCGCCATTTGAAATGCTAATAGATTTCTCAGTGTAAAACTTTCTTCCTCCTCTATGCTAGCTCTCTCTGCCCACTGACTCGTCTCTGTTACGGCCTGCCTTCATGGCTGCATCCCTTCTCCATAAGCATCTGTTCACTTGGCAGCAGAGAAATGGCTTCTTTTAAAAAGATGCATCTTGTGTAAATTGTTAAAGGACTGGTTGCTCAGTCACCTCTGCCAGATTCAATTACAGTGTGTCAGATTCGGTACATCCTTTGATTAAGAGTCTGCCAAACAAATACCCGAAAAGAAAATCCTGTCTCATGATTCATCGGAGTGAAATGTTGCATATTACCACCGTGGTTAGCTCAGGTACACCAATCAAAATATAATCAGCTCAGTCCCCAGAATAAAGTGTTGACGTTGTACGTCTCCGCAAACCACTGATTTGTACATGATAAAGTAATTCAGAGTACAAGTATATGAGGCGAGTTTCTCAGCGGTAAGAGGGGATGGTGGACGGTGTGACACCTTGATGTGACAGCTGCCAAGCAGCGAATCACTATTTGACACTAAAAAAGCTGGCATTTTTTAAAAATAGGTCTGGACTGGCCCTGGAGTGTTTGTAGCGACCAAAGTGGGTATTTTTTAATGAGAGTTTGTGACACTTCTAGCCATGTTTGTAGCAACAAAAGCAAGTATTTTTTACTGTGTAGCGACAAAAGCAGGTACTTTCCAACAAGAGTTAAGGACATGTCCAGTTGTGCTTGCAGTGACAAAAGCAGGCATTTTATGACGAAAGCTTGGGACATGCTCAGTCATCTTTGGAGGTTTTACTGCTTTACTGCGGGTTTTTCAGAGGAATTCCTTTGCTACCGCCATCTGTAGAAAAGTATGTTGGGGCTGAACATAAACATCAGATGTCTCAGCATACATCATTTTATGCATAGATTCACTCTCACATTTCATGTTAAAATACAGCATTTATTTTCAGTTTCCCTTTCTTATGTCTTCCTGTAGGAGCTCGAACTGGATGCTGTAAAATAATTAAAGATCCATCCACCATGATGTTTGTGGGGACTCCTTTGGGTAGCAATACTTCCTCCCCTATCAGAGCCCACAGCCCCAGTCCTGATCATCAGTCCGATGGTGCCTCTCCTGCTCTCCTGACTCAGTCACCTCCGTGTTGGGCATCACAGGCACGGTGCGACCTTGCTCAGGCAGAAGCAGAGCTGCGTCGCCTTCAAGAGCGTCATGCAACTGAGACTGAATCTGTGAATCGGGGTGTAGAGCGGGCAATACTGGGAGCTCGCAGAGAAGAGCGGCGCCTGCTGGAGAGGGTGGAGCAGGACCATCGGGACACTCAGCAGCATCTGGAGCAGGTCCAGAGGGAGAACATGGCAGCAGCCCGGGTCAGCCAGTCCCTGTTGGACCAAAGGCTCCATAAACTGGCTCAACTTCAGCAGCGGATTCAGGAGGTGGGTCAGCAGTCAGGTCCAGAAGAGAGTGGGCCAAACCAGCTGCTGAAGGATATTACAGAGTTCCTACAACCGTGGGAAGTCTCAGTTTCCCTAAAGAAAGTGCACTTCAAACCAAGCTCCCAACCTAATGCTGTCACCTTTGGAGACATCCGTGTGCAAGAACAAAGCCTGGGCCTCCATGTCGGAGGTTGTGGGCCACAGGGGCAGCTGTGTGCTCTCCATTCACATGAGATGCAGTGTGAAGACACAAACCAACAAGGTGCTGGAGGAGAGAAAAGCACCCTGGGACAGGGATGGACCTCGCCAACCGGCAGGGTTGTCAGAAAGATCAGCCTCTCTAATCGGAGTGATCTGGAATCAGAGGAGGAACAAAACCTCTCCTCAACAAAGATTCGTTGCTGGCTTCCGAAGTGTGAGCAGCCTGACTGGGAGTCATCTCAGGATGACGAGATGGAGTCAGCCTCTTTTCAGCCACAAGGGGAGGACGTATTTCTGGCTGTCCCTAAGGTACTTAAAAGCATGGACACTGAGGGCAAGGAGCAGGTGTACAAGATGAATAGTAACGGGAAACACTACTCTCCCAGAAATCCAAGAAAGTCAATTACTTTGGGCTCTGGTCGGAAACTGTCCCCCTCACCCGAACGAAGACGGGAGCATGCTAAGCTGAGTCTCTGCTCGAGTTTAGACAACCAGGGCGGAGACAAAGGAAAAGTGAGTCGTGATTCAAAAAGTAGACCTTTCAGGTACGGAAACAGTAACGTGACATCTCCCAGGATGACTGCAAGAGAGCCACTGACCAGCCAAAGCTGCCTAGACCTCACATCCAGGGGCAGACCTCACTCTCGCCTCAGCCAGTCCTCTGATGAACACTCCCTAGGGACTCATGGTGATTCTGGTCGAGCACCGTCCCCATCAGACAGCCTTGACTCCAGCTACACTTTCATCGTTAGCCCACCTCATGACTACAGCATGAACAGAGGCTCTCTGAACTACAATTGCCGTCTATCAAAATCTGCTGTGGACTTGACTCACAGGAATCGCCCAATGATCAGTGGTGGGACAAACGAGCATGTAGAAGTGTGGAGTGTCAACTGTGGCAAATCCATGACAAGCTCAACTTCGCCAACTCTCAGTAGGGGGCCAAGGGCCTCTGACATGGGACAGATGCACTCATACCCTACATACAGAGGTCATATTCTGCAGCAGCCACAGAAAAAAAACACTGCGGCTGGCTCAAAACAAGCCCTGGTGGCTAGGTCGTTATCCATGTCCGTCATAGATGTTTCCTCTCAAGAACCAAAGAGAGGCAGAGGAGAGAGAGGAGAGCCAGCCCTGGTGGAGATGGAGGAGGAGGATGGAGACCCATCCTTTACAATATTCAACCCTGGAGGAGTCCGTCTGGTCAGGCAGTTCGGGAAGCAGGGTTCTGGCCGGGCTGACCTTACCCTGCCGAGTGGTATCCATGCCACACCACAGGGCCAACTCTTTATAGTGGACTGCGGAAATGCACGTGTTCAGGTACGTGTTGTGTTAAACGTAGGGCTGGGCGACAACACGATAACAATAATTATGTCAATATTATTGTCCTTGACAGTGACATGATAAATGCTCGATAGATTCTCTATATAATTATAACACCCTAACCTGTAGAGGGGGGAAGGTAATGCATCTTAAATGCCAGTTACCATCCACCATCAACCAGAAGAAGAAGACTGAGTAGCAGTCGTAGAAAAAGAAAATAACCGGGGACCAGCTGACCAGCCACTTGAGCGCATGGCAACGTTTTAAATATTACAACAAAATTTAACACGGACATTAAATTATTTTTAGTAAGATTGTTTTGACCAGGGATTACATCTCACCGTGACTTCGCCACATAACATAAGCTACAGTTGCTCTTTAGTTTACTCATCTAATGCTAACTGTATGTTGGTAAGTTAATGTAACTGACTGATCAGATATTTAATGTAATATAGACTTTCATCGCTACTTTACGACGTCATAAAAGTCTGTCATTGCCATTTTGTTTAAGTAACTGCAGAAATTGTAAACTGCGGGTATAAGACTTGCACAGAAAGAATTGAACACAGTTGCAATTTTTTTTTACTGTTTCCATTGTCACTAAAACATTACAGAAATTGTTTTAAACCGTCGATCCAAAGAGTGTGACGTGCTCTGTGAAATGTTTTGCTGTTGCACAAATGTTATCTTGTTATGACAATAAATAACAGGTTAAACCACAATAATCATATATCTTCAACTTTCAATAAGTGGCAAAAATCTGCCTTTACACTTTAAAGAAATAATGATTGGATTTTTTTCTTTTGTAGGAAATTATTGATATCGACCAATATGAAAGTTTTGATCATGATAACTTTGTTAGCCATATCGCCCAGCCCCAGTTAAACGTTTTCAGACGTTTGCTGTAGTGCACGGTATGTGCACTATAACAAATGAAACTGCCATCAATGTTAAAACTGAATTTAACTTTGAAACAGGTGACTGACCCTCGGGGCAATGTCCTCCAACAAGTGACCTCCCCAACTTCTGACAGCTCTGCCAGACGATGTCGGAACTACTTTGACATCGCTGTCAATGCTAAGGGTTTGATAGCACTGAGCTGCGCAGCCGAGCGAGCCCTGCTTGTGTTCAACCGTCACGGCCGCCTGCTCCAGACCTTTGGAGGGTCAGGGTTGGGCTCCGCAAAAGATGAACTTGAGGCTCCCAGGGGTGTGACCATAACCAGGCTGGATGAGTTCTTGGTAGCTGATATCCGGAAAGGTACCCTCATTGCCCTAAAGCTTGAACCAAAGACCGGCTCCCGTCTTGAGCGTACAGTGGTGACTGGTTTCCATCGGCCGTACTTAGTGGCAGCTTGCTTGAGCTCAGGCATGATAGCTGTGTCCGAAAGAGGCAACGAAACAGGTCGTGTGCCTTGTATCAAAGTGCTCGAGCCAGGCTGGAACACAGTGAGAGTTGTGGGTGTATGTGCTGGTATGGGACCAGTCCTGACCTGCCCATGGGGCATCTCTATAGATAAAGATGGTGATGTACTGGTAGCAGACTGGGGAGAACAGCACAGAGTCTTGTTATATCCAGCACAGGGAGTGGGGTGGCCGATAGTGACCCAGGGCTTGAGTAGTCCACGTGGACTTGCCCTGCTACCTGAGGGTCAACTAGCGGTGTCGGACAGCATGCACCACTGCATTAAGATATACCAGTACAAGGCGATCCAGGACTAGAAAGAGTTAGCTGATGTTTAAAGATTCAGAAGCTCAGTTCACCATGTGAATCTGTATTTTTATCAAACCCACTGATCATAAGGAGGCACCACCATTATTTACAGCGTACATTCATGTTTAGATTGCACCACCTTCCTAGATCACCTAAAAGCAGCCTGGGCAAACCATATGGGGGGTTGCTATATCGAAAGAGTCATGGTAAGAGCCCAAATACTAGTACATTCTTCCTCCGTCTGTGCTTGGCATTAGTTTTTTCAATTTAAAATACTAGACTTCACCTTTCAAATAATAAGCTCTGTAAAATGTATCCACATATTAATCCAGCATGCAACCGTTGTGGACCCACATGTTCTGGCACTACCCAAGAACACAAAGACGTCACAACGCATTGGCAAAACATTTTAAAGTTGTTAGAAGACATCCTGGGCAGACATATGGATCATCCTTACATCCTTGTAATGATGCCATACAATATTGTTTCTCTTTTGCTTTTGTTTTCTTATATATTTTTTTCTTCTCTGTTTTTTGATTTTACTTTTTTCTAATAAAATAATTTAATCTGTAACATATATATTTTAAACTTGTTTGCAATGCTAAACATCTATAACATTTCACCCTATAGGGTATTTTATTTTGTCAAACAATGTTTTCTATACATAATCAGAAATTCTATTTTCACTCCCATGCCATTTTGAGCTACATGTTTTACTTTGTAAACCCCCAAAAGAGCTGGGGGAGAAAAAACCCAGATTCAAACAGTTAGTTCCTGCAGTTTGAGATACTGTAAAATGGAAACTGAGCAATTATGTAGCTGTAAAATAAGAGCACAGGCAGGTGTCCACCTGGACTTGTAGGCCAAAGGCTATATATTTAATATCAAAAGCTAAAAAACTAATAGTACATTTGAAAAATCTATTTCTTAAAAAAATAGTTGTCTCACACTGAGCAAACAGTGCTCAGTGTGCCATACGTTTTGCTTTGCTGCTCTCAACTGTTCAGGGTAAAACAGGACAAAAGATTGCTTTATGAATACATATTTTATAGATTAGAGTGTATTTATAGTCTGTATAATGTCAGTAGTATTGCATATGTTAGTATTCTTGCAGAGATTTCATTTACAGTTGCTAACCAACAGAGATTAATTCAGACAAGTCATCAAAACAACATCCAAGACAAATACAGATGCAGTATTTTCTTTTCCAGCGTGGGATTTTTTTATTTTTGATGTTAAAATGAGAATAGTTTCAATATTTCACTGACATCTTGTCATGATTTGCTTCAGTAATTCCTGAAAATTGTACAATTTTTCATGCTGTCACTGATCTTTACTGACGACGAGAGGAGCTCAGTAGCTTTTTTCCAGTCCTCCCACTCTCTTCTTTCACCAGTCGTGTCTGTCATGTATATCCACCACTCTATGATGGATTCTGTATTTAACATGTGGCTGCACCGATGCCAGAAAGTACGGGGTGGATGAATCATCAGCGGTGAAACCAGACTGTCATCCAAATACTTTTTTTGTGAAATGTGTCTCTTTATGGCAGATCAGAGGACCAATGCTTATTTGAGATCAGGCAGAGATATGACGGATATTTACACAAAAAAAACAGATTATCTGCAGTAATGGTATTCCACTAGAGTTAATTTTAAGAATAGTTTTTACTTTTACTCAACTATATTTATCTGACAGCTGTTGCTACTCTCTTCGTTTCAGATTAAGGTTTTTGCGTTCACTTTTTAAAATGGAAAACGGTTTTGAGCTTCTAATCCTTCAACTCATTTAAAGCGTCAATCTTCAAAACTTAAAACAGGGTTTTTTTCACCTGACAGCAACAATATGTCATGACTTTTTAATAACTTTAAATTATTGTGATCATACATTTATTCCACTATTAGTTTGCTTCACTTTTATGTTGTCATTTAAACGTCTGTGTGTTTAGGTTTGTGTTCGATAACACTAAAATTTGAACCTTTCTTTGGGGTGGAGGCTTCAAATAAGCCCACTTGGTTTCTAGTCCTTCCCCGCACTTTGGTTTTTTGTTTTGTTTTGTTTTTACCATTTTGTGTATTTTTAAATTGTGCAAAAAAACCTAAAACTAAACTAAAATAAAAACATTTCTGTAGTTTTAATCCCAGTATCATAAAATAGCTAAATGAAACTAAAATACTGTTAAGATGTTTATGCATGAATAATTCAACACTATGAAAGAGGCTGTTTTTTGACATTTCAGTACTTTTTTACTACTATTGTGTTTCTAAAGTAAAAATTTGAATACAAAACTTTTACATATAACAGAGTTTTTTTTTTCTGTTGAAGTTTTGCTACTTTTACTAAACTGAGAGTGTTTGGAGTGTTTTTCTATCAACTGGGTTACATCCAAATGTTCCCATTTGAGGACCTGATATCTTGGCAGATGCACAGTTGTGAATCATTTCTGATTTAATGGATTATTATGCTTTACACGTATTTATTCCTTGGGAAATCAATTGTTGTGATGACTTCTACCTAATTAATAAATTCTTCTAAATAATAAAAAAAATGGTCCTCTTGTGGCTTTCTTTTCATATGAGAAAAACAAAGGCGTTCAGAAATACAGTGGTGGAGCCACATCAACAAAGACTATGTCTTGAACATATTACAGTTCCTATTGTAGCAATTCACTTCTAATAAATAGAGACATATTTTAAAATATATCAGTTAATGTGTGTATGGAGTCATTTAAGTATTGCCGTGTATAAATACTGCATCTACTAACAAATTTACAGAATGGAAAATCTGATTATCGTTCAATAAATTGATTTTTTTTTTACATTTCATATCACATTAGCAGCACTAGACATTAACTCATCATCATTTTCCATTTATTTGACACAATATCTCACTCATCTTTTGCACTAATGGGAAATCAAGAGTTAAATCTGCAGCACATCAACCACAATTAGAATGTGAATGCTGATGAAAAAATAATAACCATAAATGAAGTTGCGCACAGCATGAACTGAAGGAGGAAATCTCTTGGGTTTAACACCCACGTACTCTCATTTGTTGCCAAGTGAAGAGTAATATAAGGGCTTTGTTTGCATTTTTATTGAATTTGCTGCACATGTGAGAGATTCTTACTAACCTCTCCTCAGATCAAACAGTTTCAAATTTTTGCCATTATCCACACTGGTGCCGTTAGGAAATTCCATGGTAACAAGTTTGGTTCTCGCTTTGAAACAAAATAGCTCAATTAGACCTCTGAGGGATTTTCAACAAGTCATGTTATGTAGTAAGATAGGAGCAGTGTGCTGAAGGGCTTGAGCCAAAAAAACATCATATAATCAAGTTGTTCTTTGGTGATTTTGATATGTCTTTTTTCCTTTTTAATACTTATTTCTGCCACACTACTGCACATACTACTAACCTGCCCAACAGATACACATGCTACTAATATACCCAAACAATACACTATATCACCTTCAGTGTATTCATATCATACCTACAGGTGTTTAATGCGTATATTTACACTATTTATTTACCTTATTGCAACCTCTGCACCTACTCTACTGTTAATACTTACACACAATAAAGTCAATATGTATATAACCCATCTACTCTGTACTTTACTGCCTTTTACACTTCTGGTTAGATCCTAAATCAGTGAGTCTCAATTTATGGCCTGCATGCCAAATCTGGCACCAAATAGAGTCCCGGGTGGCCCCCCCAAGTATTTTTTTTAATTCACAATAAACAAATACAGTGATTCACACTGGGAATCGTTTTTGTACTTTTAGTAAGGTGTCAGAATGCATAAATCAAAATCAAAATACAGCTTGTTTATCCTACTACATGCTAAGTAGATTCTTTTTATTATCACACCCTGGGATGTGTCAATGATTGCAGCAACATTGATATTTATACATTACTTTTTGTGCAATGTCAAAAACTCACACTCATGCCACTCTGCACAAGAAAGTGCTCTTTTCAAAATGGGAGTTTAAAAATATTATACATTAATATGATTTTCTACTTTCATTGACTTTATTTTTTAATGAATATCAGTCCAAATTATCAATATAAAATATATATTTATTATCTGAATTTTAACCCTTTAAATGGTAGGTTTTTGTCATTATACCCGCTATGTTTTTATATGAAAAAGAAAAAAACCCAAAAATGAGTTATTTTCAACATACTACATGCAAAGTTTTCTTTTTTCTTTTAAACCCACAGCCTAGGATATGTCAATGATTTACTGCAGCATGACTGTGACAGTGCATCTGGTGGAAAAAGCATGTATTTTCTCCATATGCCAAATGGTTAAAACAAACAAAAAACAACAACAAAAAAACTAAACAAAAAAAAACCCAAAAAGAAATCATCAGGTGAAAAATAGTAAAAACAAATTCCAAATTCCAAGGTAAAAGCCCAAATTGACAACCGGAAATAATACAACGCATGTTTTTATGCTTGGTAAGAGCTGAGCTGGAAATTACAAGATTAAACAAAAATCTTGGCAAAATGTATGCCATAGTGCATGAACAAAGCCAAAATTATCAAAAAAACAAGAATGTAAAAAATAGTCAGTCCTTGATGACAGCTCACCGGCTGCGTGTATTTCCCGGAAATGCTACACATTCCCCTGGACTTCCCAGGGCCCTGGCTAATTGCTGGGATTTCTTTTGCACTTAGCTCCCTAAATAATACGTGTGGCACTATGTATTTGCTGGAATTGTATTTCTTAGACCCTCAGAGTACTCACCATGTTTTCTTCACTTCTGACGTTACGTTTGGTGAACAGGAAACCTATAAAAACAAATGGTAACGTTAGCTAAAACAAGCCACACAAGCTAGCAAGCTAATGTTTGTTGTTGATTAAACAAAGCCACGTAATTACTACAGCGGCGCTCATAAACACTAAACAAACATGTGACAGCTCTCTTATCGCGTCGACTAACTCATTTAAATTAAATACATACGAAACATATCTCAAATGTAAGAATATTTCGCATGCTAATATTTAGCTTACTACATCACCTCACCTGGGTCCGGTTGTGCAGGTGAAGAGGAGGACACGCGTCCGGGCGAGATTCAGGTTGTTCCACAAATTTAATCACCACACCAAATTTTAAAATGAAATTGAAAGACTGAAATACTTTAGGGGGGACCTGTTTGGTGTAAAAATAAGCAAAGGTTGTTATTTTCCAGCCACAGCCACTAGGTGTTGGTAAAGAGCGACCCTCCTGTTGCGGGTCATCAGGTTCACCTGTTTCCCATCAGCTGTTTCCTCGCTGATGGACTATCCTGTTTCTCCATTGTTCTCCTGTCAGCGGCCTTTTTGTTTCCAGCCAGCTGCTCATCCTGTCATCCAGAGTTCCTGTTCCTCAGTCAGCTCACCCAGGTTTCTCCAAGTGCACAAGTCCTCTATTATCCCCCTCTCACACGCCCACTTCAGCTCTTATATTTTATTTACAGTAGAGAGTTTGCATGCTCTCATAAAATCTTTTCTCTCTCATCAAACAAAATCTAGAAAAAGTAATTGCCCCGGCCCTTCATACAGGAGGTTTTGAAAAGTTACAAGGTTCCTATTGTTTTGTTTTTAATAGTTTTTGCATTTTTTTGTTGTATGTTGTCTCTAATTTTGTTGCTGCTGTTTAATCTCAAGAGTAAATTCATTTAGGGACTGTTCTCTATTTATCATAGGAAGGTGTAGCTGGACTGTGACTTTGCTTTTAGTTTGTTTGACTTTTTGTTCTGTGTTATCTGAAACTTATTTTGCTGCATGTCTTGAAAAGGACACATTTGAAAAAAGACATTTTAGATCTCAAGCAGTTTTTACTGGTTAAACATTTTTTTTTAAAAGAAGTTAGTTGGCTCTATAGAGATGTATTTGAACTAAATAAACACACTTAGGGACTGTTTCGTATTTATCAGAGGAGGAGGATGGATTAGGTCTCACTTTTTTGTTGTTTTTTGTTTTGATTTGTTTGGGTTTTTTTTAAACCTCCCCAGAGCTACAAATGTTTTACCTTGAGCCTCCCTGAGCGACTTGGTGAAAATGCACAACACTCCCTTCACCACAAATTAGTTGTTAGGTTTTAAAAATTTATTCTTTGATGTTTGAAAGAGAAAAGTTGAAAACAAAATCCTGGATTTTAAAAAAGCTTGTTTTTTTCACTCTGTTTGTGCATGCTAGTTCATTTGTTTGTTTAGTAAAATTTTAAATGAAACATAGAAAAGTGATTTTAATGACATATCACTATCTATCCTATCACTACCTTAAGCTTTTTTTCTTTTTTTTTGACAGAAGCGTTTTTCCCACATAATATGTTCAACCACTTACAAAAATTTCAAACTCCACTTTCAATTCCAATTTCTGTTTTTAGGCTTCATGGTTGTGGTGTAATTTTGGCAATTTTAAAAACATGCCTCGTGTTTTCTTTACACCAATACATCCATTTAAAGTAATATAACCCTCCCCTAAGCCATAATAATAATAAAAAAACCTACGTCCTTCCTCTGTGCCTAAAAAAGTATTTTACATGCTTCCCCTTTTTTTTTTCCCACCGCCCGCCTCTCATTAATGAATAACAGACCTTTACAGTATCAAATAAACTTAAGACTTGTTCAGTTTGTCTGTTAGGAGCAGCGATTGTTTAAATGTATAAGTGACTGCATTTCTATAAGAACAGCATAACCTTGTGCTTAATGTATTTATTGACACTGTATATATAAGACTTAAGCTGTAGAGGAAGAGTTATGGAAATGGCCAGGCTCCTACGCACAGGACACCAACGTAAAATCAGCAGATTATTTACGGAGTATTACGTGTTTGTACGGAATAAGAGGCTTGCAGTATTCTCTAATTTTGCAGTATTCTCCAAAACGCTTTTGCATATTCGTTTGAGTCTCTACACCTGCGAGACTACCAGATGTTTACCTTTGGATCAGGTCTACCAAGCAGGGCATGTGATCCTTTACACAAATATTACACAAACACTTTTCCAAAACACATTTGCTTTTGTACTTCTTTGTGTTAAAGACAGTGTGCAGACTGATGTTTCTTCCAGAGAGATAAAAGAGATGCAGAGTGGCTGAAAGCTGCTGCCGGCCGTTCCAGCGGGGCCTTATTAAAGCAGTTACACAGCTGTCGGCGTAACTGTGACTGGCCCAAACATAAAGCATGTACAAAGTGTCTTCGGCTGGTCACCTTGGTGACAGTGCTGACGACAGCAACGCAAAAAAGTACAGTGCACGCCACTGAATGCAGAATGTGCTGTGTCCTCACTAATGTGCATGATTTATTTTTATCCTACTTTTGTCACACCAAGCTGACATTTTCCACCACAGAAAACTGAGCTTTTCAAAATGTTCTTCAGAGTGGAACAAAAAAAAAAGAAGCTTTTTGGGAACCTTGGTGTTCGGCTGTCAGCCCTCACAGAAATCGTTGTGCACTGAGTTTATCAAACTGCAGTATTCTGCCTCCAAGTCTCTGTGAACGCTCATTTGTGCAGTCGGCTGACAGCAGAAACATGTGACAGCGACAACACCTGTGCTGAGAGCTTCGCCATAAAGAGCCAAAGTCCCAACACACATCTGGGTTAGCTTTTGTTCCATTATATATGAAGCTTTCTAACAGCATTTTTCCTCAGTCTTCCTGAAAAACCGAATGTTTCTGTGGGAGTTTCTGTCCATTTTTCAAGCTAAATGGATATCTACAAATGTAAAGATACTTCCATGTTATAAACCACCCATCTGTTTTATTTTACTTCCAAAATTGTGTCATTATATTATGATTAATATGATGATGATTTTTATAAGAATAACTATTACTAGTAGTAGTAATGATTCACTATAATCATAATAACTTTTGTTTTATTTCATTTTTCCCAAACTGCTTTTGCAATTCATTAGAATAATTTGGACTATTATTTTACTTTTTTTTCTTTTGTTATCTTCTACATGTGTATCATGATAGATTCTGTACAACCTGTTTTTGTCTGTCCATACCTGTAAATTTTATGGTATTTTAAACTTCCTGTTTTGTCTTTTTGGCTGCTTACATAACAGTACAATTCATCACTTTTTTTCTAGATAAATAGATTGGTGAAGTAATGAGTCCTGAAGTCCGTTAGCCTTTTAGCACCTCTGGTTCCCTCGTCTTTAAGTCTCTGGGTTTTTGAATGGGTTTTCGGTAAAATGCCTTAAATAAGGTCTGTGGTTAACGCAGGTTAAAGATATTTAGACGTTTTGTTCTGCAACATAAAATACGTCCACTTAACCACGATTTTTGAACTTTTAAGGTTTTACTCGTCTTAAAAAAGGCGGTTTCTAATGAGTGGCTAAATGGGACTACAGTGTTTGTCTGGGACGTTAGACGTCATCACAGCGGACACAGAAACTCATTAAACCCACGTGTCCGAATTTACAGCTTTACAGAGTCGCACTTGAACTTGTAGATTTATCTGTTTATGATATTTTTAACGTGTTTTTACAGTGTTTGTAGTGGTGACGTTTAAGTTGTGCGACCGCTGTGTAGTTCGTTGTATAGTCTAACAATTGCTTTTTGCTTCTGGTGATTTAATTTACGCTTCGAAACACACAAAAGTGGTGTTCATCTGTAAAGGTTATCATGCTAAACGAAACGTGTAAATCGAAAATCCCATTCAAGAATCCCATAAGGTTTTTGACGAGGGAACCAGTGCGATGCCATCTTTGTGCCTGGCCTAAAAAAATACATCATCCCTTCACCACTCTACTGAGGGCTGGTACTACTCGGTACTGCAGTGTTGTATATAAAAATATCAACTCCTTGTCAGGAACTAAAAACAATGGGTAATTGAATGTTAACAAAATAATTGTCAGTTTGAATAAAAAGCTTTTTGAATTTTACTCTCAGTAATGCAGAAGACAGACATTTAGCTTTGAATAAAAACCCAGGCAACACGCTCAGAAACACACATGAAAGCAGCCCTCTGTGAGTAAATACGCTGAACTACATGTGCTGCGGAGCATAGCCTGAGGCTATGAAGAGGGAAGGCGTGGGCTCTCGTCACTGAAACACAATAACTTGTCGGTAGCAAATGAGAAAATGAGCCTGCTGAGAACGAGTATCTGGTTATGTCACAAGACAAATGAGGGAAAAACTCTGGTCCATAATTAACTGTGCTGGAGATTCAAAGTAAATCGGTGAAAAAAAACCTTTACATTTTAGCCTCAAAACCGTCATTTTGAGAAGATGATCACATTCAAGATACAATGCTGAGGTACATACAAGACTGAACGCACCTAAAATAATATCACGTCGGACAGAGATGTCAAACTCAAGGCCCGCGGGCCAAAATTATTGACCCACGAGATAATATCAAATGTCTATTAGAGCTGGCCCACCAGTATACAGCGCATGCACCGCTAATAGTACAAATCCCAGAATGCACTGCAAGTGCATTGGCGCGTCAATCATGACCTGCAAGCATCCCCTCCTCTGTTGGCATTCATTAGCAACCTCATGCTGTCAGTCACCTTGGGCAAATTTAAGCTATTCCTCCCAAAAAACGGCCAAATGAAAGGTGGACTTTGAAAACAGGAGTTTTCTAGACAGGTGGGAGGCAGAGTGTCTGTTCACGAATATAAAGGACAGACCCGTTTGTCTTGTTTGCGGAGCCAACGTGGCTGTAACGAAAAGGTTTCCATTGAAAATGAATTTGAAAGGCTACAGACAGAAAGAAGGGCAGAAGAAGTTTTTTACTTTATTTATTTAAATAAAGATAAAGGAATACCACTGATGTGTCTTTTATTTGAAATTTGATTTTCATGTGTTTATAATATTAATAAGCTTTGCTTGTTCCAGATTCAATGCTTAAGCAAAACTTAAGTTTGTTTCCCACATTAAAAGTTAAGCATTATATATCTGGAGAGAGAGGAAAAAGTGCCCAATTGTAGTCAGTTTTTCAATAAATATCGAGTGTGGCCCGCGACTTTGTCCCAGTTTTTAATTTTGGCCCACTGTGTATTTGAGTTTGACACCCCTGATGTAGGATTTAGCAGCACAGCAGTGAGGTTTGCAAATTGCAACCAGCTGAAACTTCTCCCGTGTGCCAAGCCTTAACTCGCTGTAAGGATTTCCTTAGTGTTTGTTCTTTGGGTGATTCATCCAGGGAGCCGAATTACCCTCTCTTCCTCCCCATAACAAACGGCAGCTCAGCACATGATGCTGAAATTCGGCCCGCCTCTAAAATGAGTCAAGCGGCTCAAAAACTGGGCCAAAAATATACGTTGTATACTTGGATTAAGGCTACCAAAACACAATAATTTGTATTTTCAGGTGATTATACACTAAAGGAAACATACTTATGCCAATTTAAGCTTTTCAGGCAGAAAAGATTTTGGTCAGAGCAAATGTCAACAAAAGAGTGCTTTTTCATGCAAATACACTTGAAGTCCAAATACGTAAAACGTTTCACAGATACAACAAATCACAAAAATGAAGGACACATCATAATTGGATCTGTTTGCAGAGAGTTTGCAGATCTGTTGGAAAGCTCTTGGTTTTAAACTCCCTGGTGGCTGCCGTCAGCCCACTGCCAGACTTTCATCTCTGCGTGACGCTACTACATCAGAAGCTCTCCGTGACATATCGTAGTGGAGTGCATGAAACACACCGTGACACACACTTTCACAAATAAGCAGGCAGGAAAGACAGTTTTATGGCACCGTTTGCCACTTAAATGAATGGATGTAATTTAATAGTAATTCAATTCAAAATGATAAAGAACTAAAAATTTCTTTAGGCCGCATTCAAGTTAGGAATTAACAATCCTCCCACATCCACCTTCAGTTTTTATGGTCCAATTTTCACTTTTCCTTCCTGCTTGCTCACAGACGCACACTGCGAGGGAGCCCAGCTGGTTCAGTACACTTGGCTGTCTTTTATAGTTTGTATCATAAACTCAACATCAGCTCAGGCTTTGGTAGGCTTGCTTTTTCTGCAAACTGTTTTTGGTTGTCAGCAGTGGACCTGTGGGAGGTGTAGGCTAGTTTATAGTAAATATCAAAGGTTTCAATAAAAATCAAGGCCACAAGCTTAAAGCTCTTAAACAAGGTTGTTTAGCATTTAGAAAAGATGGAAATTAACTAGCAAAGCAATCATTTAAAACCAAATCTAGACACTTGTGAGCTGAAATATGGGGTGTTAAATAAGGTCCACGTGGAAAATGAACACAGTTTTGCTTTGCGCCTTAAATGATCTGGTCTGTGAGAGCCCGGACACAGCGGAAAGGCAGGAATGTCAGCTTTGATGTCTTTCAGTTTGTTCTTGCTCTGGTTTTCTGGAGGAGGGAGGAGAGAGAGATCACTTCCTCTCTCTTCTGAAGTCAGAAAGTCATTGTACCCACTAAAAACTGCCTTCTCTTTGAACTGAGAAAAATGTCCGACTCCACCTAAAACAGAGATGCTGTCATTAGAGTGCTCTAAATGTCTGCCACCGGACGCAACAATTTTTGTTTTGGCAACACAAAACAACTTGGAAACACCCACAGTGGAGCTGTGACGAGGGATCATTTCAGCTTTTTCTATTATTTTTTCAAAATGACCAAACAAATAATGTCAGTAATTAACTGTGAATCTGTTACTGAAGTGAATATTTCTAAAAGGTTTTGCACGTCAGTCTTTAGGTTAATTTAGCTACTTTTATTCATGGATTATTAACCCTTTGAAACAGTTTTCACAGGCAGTTTAAACCTTTGAAACATGAAAATTGGGTTGATTTCTTTTGCCAACATGGCTTAAAATGCCATGATCATCTTTGCAAAGAACGTCCCACAAACTGCAAGAAATTAGGAGAGGTGACAAGAAAAAAGAGAGAGAGATAGCAGCATTATTAGAAAAAAAGGGGAAATGTCCAGGAAACCTATATTAACATATTTAAAGTTAAATACATTTACATTTTTGGTACATCACAAGTCATGTACTTTTGTTTGTGTTTTTTTCTGTTTATTTTCAGGTAATTTTCTTGAAACTTTTTACCAATTTCTTATTAAATTTGGGTCATTACTTGTTAAATTACTCACTGCCTTCTTAACATGTATTTGAAAGAAATTAAGCCAATTTGCAAAGGTTTCAAAGGGTTAAGAGAACTAGATACATTATTGGCTGCGGCGCACCGTTCATTCCTATGAGTGTTGCTCATGGAGAGTTGCTCATGAAGCCAAAATGGCTCAACTGCTGCGTATAAAGTAACCCAGATGCTTAGTTTAACAGTGGAGACTGAAGAGCGCGCAGCAGGCACCATGTTTCCGCATATTAAAGGAAACATGGTGCGGCTGGTCAACTTTCTGTCAGCAAAGCCAACAGAAAATAAAATAAAAAGCAAGATGTTTTCATAAAACACAAAATATTACAATTTCACCACCTCTGAATGGTTCGTACTTTGAAATGTGGCATTAAAGTTCACTGACTCAATAGCGTGTGAACGTTTTTTTTCCTTAAAAATTAATCGGTTAGCGATCGGCTAATAAGTGTCGGGTTCTCAAAAGCAAAATTTTCTGACATTTCTAGGAGAAAAGAACTCATTTATTTCAAATGCCACAGAAATGCAGTAAATCCTTACATTTGAGAGTATTTGGCAGTCTGCTTGATGAATCACTTTCTTTAAATTTGCTGTTGATGAACTAATTGTTTCTGCACTAAACCCACACACTCAAAAACAAAGTAGGAGGTTCAGGAAAAAAGTGTGGCAGTAGCTAACTATGGTCCCATACTGGAGCACCAGTCACAGGGGAGTCTCTCTCTTGTATAAGGCTGCACTGGTGGGACCCTCAAACTGCAGTTTAATGGCCTGTTTCAGGTTAAGCTGTGGGTCTGTGGTTGTCATGGCAACCATAACATCCTGTGGCAAGGCACTACAAGGTGGGACTGGAGTAAAACTATAGCAAGCAGGCGACAAAATGTTCTTCTGGGGTAGAGCATCCCAGGCTTCCTCTTGAAGTGGGCTCTGCAGCCTGTATGGGTACCCCAGAGGTGGACTCTCTCTGTTTTTAGGACCGACTGCAGGGCCGTCTTGCCCTGGCATTATCCCAAGTGAAGCCATAACTGAGTGCCATTTACCACCGGCGTTTGTAGTCCTGTCTGCTTTTATTAAGTTTTGTTTGTTAATTTTGTCGTGATGTTCAAGTCTTGACGACAAGTCTTTCTGCGGCGGTTCGCAGTTGTGCACCATAGCAGCGACTGTGCAAACAGAGGGAGGAGGGCTGCTTTTGGGATGCCGCTGGCTGCTTCCATGGAGGCTGCCCATGCTCCCTGGAGGAGGGAGGGTGGAGGGGCGGCTGCGACTGCGAGGCAGTGAGTGCTGTTGGATCTGCTGAATGAAACTGAGGCTATCCGCTGGCACTGTCTGCATCGTGGCCAGCGAGTGGCAGGTAGAGGAGGTTTGGGAGCTCTGCATGGAGTGGAATCGCTCTGCTGTGGAGCCCGGAGATGATACTGAGGAGGAGGAGGTAGTAGCTGTAGCTTCTCCCCCATTGCTCTCGAAGATGCCCGACAAGAGCATCTTGTTGGGTTTCACAGGGGACACAGTGCTAGAGTTAGGCAACAGGCCTACGTATGGCTTGGCTCCGTAGTTCTCCAAGAGTCTAACAATGTTAAAGTGCCCATGTTTCACAGCCACTTTGACTGGACTACGGCCATATTTATCCATGTGATTGGGGTTTGCACCTCTTTCCAGAAGCATTGCGACAATGTTTGCATGTCCCTCCTGGGCGGCGATGCTCAGAGCTGTTGCTCTCTGGTGACAAGCAAGATCTATATTCACTCCGCTGGTTTCAAGGAGACGACGTCCTACTTCAGCATGCCCTGTCCAAGCCACTGAATGCAATGGTGGTCTCCCCTCTGTATCCTGTGCATTTGGGTTTGCCCCGTGCTTTAAAAGTAAGTCTACCATCTCTACAAGCCCCTGCCAGGAAGCCACATGAAGCGCTGTGCGTCCCTCAGAGTCTCGAGACTCCAGGGGCACCCCGCCTTTCTCTATGAGGAGAGTAGCCTTTTCGAGACGATCCTCCAACACAAGGAGGTACAGCAGAGGGCGTCCCTCTGCATCCCGGACATCAGTATCAGCTCCTCGCCTCATGAGCAGCTCTGCAACCTCGACATGGCCCTCCAGGAGGGCGGCACTCAAGGCAGAATGTCCATCGTACGACCTGTGGTCGATGGGAGAACGTCTGTCCAACAGCAGCCTGACGGTGCTCCAGTGACCCTCCTGAGCAGCCAGTATAAGGGGAGTGCGTCCTTCAATGTCCATCTCTCCGACACGTGCCATGCTGCCTCGCTCTGTCAAGGCAGCACACACACCACGATGGCCTTCACAGGCAGCGGCGTGCAGCGGAGTCCAGCCGAGGTCATCCTTGTGGTTCTCATCCAGGCCTCGGTCCAGCAGGGCGCGGACGACCTCAACGCTGCCTCTTGCCGCTGCCAGGCAGAGTGCCGTCCTGCCTTCACAGTCAATGGCGTCCACAGCTGCTCCCCAGAAAAGCAGCCTTGACACTGTCCTCATGTGGCCCATCGCTGCCGCCGCCAGCAGGGGAGTAACGGCAGCGGCAGCTGGGATGTTGCCATCGGGGCCGGCAGTCTCGTCTACATCAGCACCAGCTTCTAACAGAAGCTCAACTACGTCGTCGTGGCCCTCATAGGCTGCAAGAAGCAATGGTGTCATTCCGTCGTGGTCTCTGTGTCCCGGATCTGCTCCACGCTCCAGTAACAGACTTGCTACCTCACCGTAACCTTTGACCCCTGCTGCTGTAGGGACACAGAGGGCAGCGACTGACAGAGCGGTGCGCCCATCTCCATCAGCTAAGTTCACGTCTGCACTGTGGTCCAACAGTATCTCCACAGCTTCGTGATGTCCCATGTAGGCAGCAGCGATAAGCGGCGTGCGTCCTTTGCTGTCAGCTTTGTCAACCTGCGCCCCATAATCCAGCAGGGTCAGGACGATTTCCTCATGCCCTCCCCACGCAGCAGCTCTCAGAGCAGTCCGGCCTTCAGCGTCACATCCATCAACATCTGCTCCTGCATCCAGCAGAAGCCGCACAGCCTCGCCGTGTCCTCCCCAGGCTGCAGAGCGCAGTGCCGTCCAGCCTTCGTTGTCAACGTGCTCCATCATTCGCACTTGCGTTTCTGGCTCCTGGCTCTTGGTCCACTCCAGGAGCACAGACAACACGTTGACATGACCCTGCCTGGAAGCCAGAGTCAGTGGCGTTTGACCCTGAGGATCACTAACCAGCGGATCAGATCCGTGAGTCAGGAGAAGTGCGGCTACATTTTCAGAACCCTCGAGGGCCGCACTGGCAAGCAAAGTCTGTCCATCTGCAGAAGCAGGCTGGTTTACAGACACTCCACTGCTCAGCAGCTTCTTTATAGACACCTCTCTTTCTAACGCCTGTCGTAAACTAGTCCTCTCTGCACCTGTACAGTGCACTCCAACACTTGAGTCTGCATCTGAAAAACAGGCTGCAGAGGTGAGCCCGCTCCTCATTAGCAGCTGGAGGACTTCCTGACTGACCAGAACAGGAGGCTGTGTGAGAGTACTACTGCTGCTAAGAGGAGGCACGTCTGCCCACAGCATCCACAGTGCCAATAACGAGGGGTTATCTTTATGGTGACCTGAGCAAACTAAATGCGTGGCGAGCTGGCAAATGTCCTCATTGTCCAGGTGGGGTCCCTGTAACGTCAGAGCCATGGCGAGCATGCTGTGACCTTCAGTCCTGCTACAGAGGTACCTCTGTGTGCAATACTTTACATCCATCAGCCACTCTGCAAAACTGGCATGAAAAAGAAGTTTGGTGCCACCAGGGCCACAGGAGAAGTGCGGCTACATTTTCAGAACCCTCGAGGGCCGCACTGGCAAGCAAAGTCTGTCCATCTGCAGAAGCAGGCTGGTTTACAGACACTCCACTGCTCAGCAGCTTCTTTATAGACACCTCTCTTTCTAACGCCTGTCGTAAACTAGTCCTCTCTGCACCTGTACAGTGCACTCCAACACTTGAGTCTGCATCTGAAAAACAGGCTGCAGAGGTGAGCCCGCTCCTCATTAGCAGCTGGAGGACTTCCTGACTGACCAGAACAGGAGGCTGTGTGAGAGTACTACTGCTGCTAAGAGGAGGCACGTCTGCCCACAGCATCCACAGTGCCAATAACGAGGGGTTATCTTTATGGTGACCTGAGCAAACTAAATGCGTGGCGAGCTGGCAAATGTCCTCATTGTCCAGGTGGGGTCCCTGTAACGTCAGAGCCATGGCGAGCATGCTGTGACCTTCAGTCCTGCTACAGAGGTACCTCTGTGTGCAATACTTTACATCCATCAGCCACTCTGCAAAACTGGCATGAAAAAGAAGTTTGGTGCCACCAGGGCCATCGATGAGGAGAGGTGCGAGGGTTCGGAGCTTGTTCTGGAAGTCCTGGTGGCTGAGCAAGTGGTCATGAGTCCAGGCTGCTGTGAACAGCTGCTGCGGGGTGAGGGGTCTCGGAGCAGCCAGGAGGACTTTGAGGAGAGGCCTGACGTAGACAAAGAGCCCCCGGGGGAACAGTCTCTGGCACAACCACAGGTAGAGCCCATTCAGTGTCCCGGGGATGTCCCGGATCTCCCGGAGCCCCACCAGTGCAGCTGCGACACCGTCCAGCACACGCTCGAGGAACAGGAAGCAGCCACCGCTCTTAATGTGCAGCAGATTCAGCATGTCAGCCGTGTCGGGGGTGAGCTGTCGGCGAAGGGTCGCGTCTTCATCCAGCCGGCAGAGGATGTACTGCTGCACGTCACGGACTGCCGGGGCTTTGCGCAGATCATCCAGACAGAGCCTGCGAAAACCTGCAACACAAAAAGAGAGAGTACATTTTTGTATTAACCCCAAGATAGTTTGCACATTTTTCTAGAACAGATTTTGTCAGTGTTACATTGTGTTAGGTGCCTACACCTGTTCACTGAATTACCCTTTTTATATAAGCTTGTTTCATCACAGGTTTAGCTGTAACATCCTGAAGAAGGCTGGACACCGACAGGCGTCAAAAGAAGTTATAGTTTTAAATCATTTTCTACATTCATTTTGACTTTTTCCCAAAGATGAGTGCACTGGTTCTTTCCTGTTTTTTTCTACATTTATTCGTGCCCCGTACCAAAGAGCACTGTCTTTTTCGTACTATTACTAGTTTAAAGAAGCTCTCCTGTTTTTTGGCTTTTCACTACATTGTGTTATTTTGTTTTTTCTCTGGTTCGGGCATTGACAAACAGCAGTATTTTCTCAGTTTGTTTGGTCTACTGTTGCTGGAGGCACATCTAGTATCCTTTTTCCATTGCAATGTTTTATTAAAGACCTTAGTTAAAGATGTGTGGTTTTGGATCTGAGAAGAGGAGATATAATCTGCACTGGGCTGTCTGGGCGAAGAAATTTTTAAGGGTGGCCCAACCGCATGATATGTGGTATTACTGCCAGTTTTTGTTGTTTTCAAATTCAATCAATCATCATATATTTGTCACATGAAAATAACACATGGTACAATTACAGTGAAATGGCATCCCATCAGCTCCTTTATCTTGTGCACTACGATTTAGTCCTTTTTGCATCTTCTTAAATCTTTTGCTGCTGCTTTATGATGTTCCACATTTCAGAAATTCATGGTTTCTGATTGTGGCGTGATTTAACTGTCCACACATCCTGAACTCAACAAGACAATCTGCAGAGTCACTATTCCTGAACTCAGCAATTCCTTAATTTATCTTGTTCATGGTTAAATAGAAAACACAGAAGGGCAGTGAGGGACATAGCCTTTTTTCAGCACAGGTGCTTTTGTTGCGTCTGGTTGCTATGATGCAGAATATCCATCGAAGTAAGAATATTTGCACACGGTACAGTCCCTGCTCTAAATGAAGGGAAAGCTGTAGAGAGCGAGGACGAACAGATCAGTCTGTGTGGATTCAGTAATAAAAATAGTGACAGTGACAAGCGGCTGCAGCATTTTACCCAAAGTTGAACATTTACCAACTCTCAGCGGCCAAAGAAAAAAAAAGTAGCACACAGCACAGAATAGACACTCAGTGTCTCAGCATGCTGTTTGCATTTTTAGCAAAGTATAAATTCATGATGCTCCCATGAAATAAAAAGAAAAAAAAAAGAAAAAATCATGAACAGGGTTGCTTGCCAGCTCCTGTGGTTGGCTCGTCAATATCTCTGTAGAGTAATATTACTAAAGCCCCGAGGCCCACTGCTACAAAACAACACCTCCCTCATTTATTCATAATTTGTTAGTTGAATTAAGCATACAACCAAAGCACTCAACCGAGTACCAACTTTGAAAAATAGTTACAGTCAAAGATCCTTTTTGCTTTAGTTACACAAAAACTTATCAGTAGATAATTATATTTCTTTATTTTCAGTTATTTAGACATTGGATGTACAGTTAATGTGAATGCAAATACAACAACTGATTTTAACACGTGAAAAAAAGGGTCAAAATTACGACTGAGGCAAAATTACGACTGAGACTATAAATTCTCTAAAACAGTCATCGATACTCATTATCAGTTATTTTTCATTACTATTTAATATCTTTTTGAAATTATTATTATTATTAAAAAATAAAGAATTCAGAACAGGATTAGATCTGAATATTTAAACATAACTTAGGGACTGGTCATTATTTATGAGAGGGGAGAAAGTTGTGAAAAAACGGGGAGGCAGGTCGAGTAATTGTTTTAGCTCTGAGGAGGAACTTTTTTTTGGCTGTCTGGAGGGGTATCAAACGGTCTGTGTTTTGTATTTATTTTACTGTAAAAAAATGTGGCCATTTCTTTTTTTTTTGGAGATTTTTAAAGAAAATTTTTTGGCTTTTTTTTCTGGCAATGTTTGGCAATTTTATAGGAAACCTTTCGGCAATTTTTTAAATAACTTTAAAATATTTTTAAAGATTTTTAAAGAAAACATGCTTGCAAACCAACAGACCCACCAAAAGGTTCTGGAAACAAAATTCTGTGACTGTCCAAAATTTTCAGGGTATATTTAACTTTTTTAAACTTAAGGGAAATAAATGGCATTCACTCAAACAATCATTTCATTTCACTGTCTGATATCCACCAGACACATGCTTACGTGTTTACTACATATCGATATCTTTCAGTGCCAAGCTTAAAAAGTTATTCTTCATACCTGAGAACATCTTGCACACAGTCTTGTTGTGGCGGCGGACGGAGCAGACCAGCAGCAGCCAGCCGGGCAGCAGGTGCTGATTGGCGGCCAGAAGCTCTGCAATAGAGCTGCTCTTCCCACTTCCTTCACCAGCCCCATACCCAATGTCCAGAGAGTCCACCAGCACCATCAGAGTCTGGGCAGGAGGAGGAAGGTCCAACAGGGGTCCCAACACTGCTCTGAGGACACACGGGAGAGAGACAGACACATGAAGAAAGACATTAAATTTAAGACGACCATGTGAAGAATGCCGAAGTCGTGGGCAGAACGGGGAAAGTGACAGTATGGTTTTTGTTTTATATTGACTGCAGGTCGGTTCTTTTAAATATAAAGTCAGTGCCAGGAAATAAAATCACTCGATCGCAGTGCTGGCAGCTATTTTGCCATGACTTGAGGCAGCTGCACTTTGTTTTTAGTTTTGTTTTCCATTTCACTCATTTCAGAGGCATACTTTTCTTGCTTTTAGACGCAGTCAATTCAAAACAGTGTAAACAACCACATGTCAGTCAAACCGACATCCCAGCAAAACACTTCCATCAGCGACATTAGCAGGCAGTGTGACTCAAATTCGGCACCCTCTCCTTCACTCAGCACAGTCAAATATTAAGACAACACCTACCTCAAACCTTTAACACTGAAATACAGCTGTGATTAAGGAACCAAAATCTCAACTACTGAATCTTCTGTAATCTTATCTTGGATGGGTGGAGGGATGGATTGATTAAATTTTCTATTGTGTTTAACCCTTTGAAACCTGGACCAACGTCAGTTTTCTTGTGCTGTGTTCAGAAGTCTTTTTCTTGCATTTAACCCTTTGAAACCCGTGCAAATATTTGACTTCAAATAAAATTTGAGCAACATGGCAAGAGATGTCCCACAAATTGCAAGAAATTAGGAAAAGGGGACTAGAAAAGAAACTGGCTTATGCATGTTTCATGTAAAAACAGTGAAACATGCTAAACTTGACAAAATCTTAGTGAAACTGTAACTTAAATGAGCACAGTCAGCACCCACACCCTGCTGCGATCTGATGGTGACTCAGGTTAATGGAACTTCTGACATGTCCTGCTCCACCCCGGGCACGCTCACTCACACACACACACACACACACACACACACACACACACAGACACACACACACACACGTGGGTTGCTGTGTGTACACAGGTTAAACACACACACGCAATCCTGACATACTTCTCTCCTTTTGAAGTACTTCCACCGACTTTATAAACTTACTTACCCTGAAACACGCCAAAGTGACACACCTTAGCTGTATTTCCTCTCACCTACACTCCTGTAAAACCCTTTAGTCCTGTCCATGATGGCAATAACGATGATAATAGTCACATTTCACATTAATTCTTTCATGCAGAGATGCAACCCAAAGTGGAACAACCAAGATTAAAACATTAAAAACAAAAGTTAAAAATGAGGCCCAGCAATAAATAACACATAACAAAAGTTCTTTGTACCTGCAGGCTATTTTATTCCTGAATCTAGATTTCAGACCTGAGGCAAGTGTATCTGAAGGGAATCCTGCAGTAAACATGAGGTGCAGAGCTGCTGGAGCATGAAATCTTCATCATAAAGTGCAAGCTGCACAGTGTGAGGGAAGCTGGGGCTCCTGAGAATGAAGTTGTTGCTTCCAGACGACTGCTGTGGTTGCAGTGAAAATATGTCTGAGCTAAAGCCAAAAAAACAACTGACACCTATGATATATGTTATGGTAAGTGTAGAGTAATGCTAGTTATTATAGGAACCCGTGTTCACTCTGTCCTGACAAAGTCGAGCAGAGTCAGACCTGTGTTTAAACTGGGTCAGGAGACGGTTGGAAAACAGCACTTATTGGATTAAATCTTTAAAGCATCATCAACCATACAACTTTAAATTTCGGGAAATTGCTTTAACTTTTTATAGACAGATTAAAAAAACAAAAAACACCTCCTTAGCTCAAAGCACCGTTGCGCCTTCACACAGCCTCAAAGCGCTGCTTGTATGGCTGTAGGCCTTTAAACACAAGGGGCATGATAAATAAACAACACAAAAATGTGAAACACTCGCCTGCAAATATTTTGCATCAGAACTATTCATACCGGCAGCGGTGTGAATTTGCAAAAGTTGGAACACTTTTTCAATAAAAGATTTTGATGTGAAGACATTCGCCAGCAGCGACACAAATATGCAACAATTGCAGGATTCTACTGACCCGGAGCAACTTTTGACAGTCTGTCTGAGGCAAAGCTGCTGTGATATATTTTATTGAGTTTCCTTTTAGCAAAATGCTCTGAGTAAAGTTGAGTTTCTTTTGGTAAACAGTTAAACAGTATACATTTCTGGGGCTTTTACTGTTAAGGGTAAGGATTTGATCTGCTATGCACTGCTTTTGTCAAGACTGGTTGGAGTCTTAGTTTGGGCACCGGATGCTCCATGTCATTGGTAATCCTAAGTATAGATGCAATGTGATTAGTTGATTTATTTATTATTTATTCACAGTGAGAAAGCTTAAAAAATGTAACCTAAAAAAAAAATAATGAAATAAATTTACACTGCCTTTTCATATAGTAGTCTCGTTTTGTGTGTTGTGACTAAAACGAGGTTGAAAAAATATAAATAAAATATAGTTACCCATTTGGTAACTAAACATCTACCCTGGACTTAACAATATATCTTTGACAATGTCTGCTATGCTATTCTTCTAAATATACATATAAAAAATAACATTATACTTATACCAGCATAATAAATCTCATCTGTAAAATATTCAGAAACCACATTCAGTAACCTGAGACTATTCGTCCCGGCTCTGGTTTAATTCTGTATTCTGCTTAGCAACGATTTGTGCAGTACTAAACATAGAGACAGGGGTCTTTTTTAAAGGTGACAAACAGTAATTAACCTGTGACAGCAGTTTGGTATGACGGGGTCACACCGAGGCTGAACTCATCATCAATTATCCTGCAACAACCACAGGGTGTGTGTTTGTGTGTGTGCTGTCATTAGTGGTAATGTCTATATTTAGGAGTGACCAGAAGGTCCGGTCACCTTCAGTCACCAAACAGGTTTTCTTCAAACACTTGTTCCTCGAAAACCTAACAAACCTTTAATCTTAAAAAAAAAACGGCATCTTTTCAGCCTCAAAATGATCATCAACAGTCTGATATGAATCGGGCTGTAAAGCAGAATAAGCTGCCATCAGGAAGGAAAGAGCTCCAGAAGTGTTTATAAAACACCAGGAAGAGATCATCCAACGTGTAAACAGAGCTGTCATGGCAGAGATGCAAGAACCTTTCAGTGTACTCTGGAAAGCACTAAAGCTCAGACAATTAACCAAATGTGGCCTGTGAAGCTGAATTAGCAACTAAAAGCGGGTCATTAACTGAACGTGTTGGGGTCAACAACAAAGTATCAGTCTCAGGATTAACATATGCGTGGGGAGTGGGGTGTGAAATGTCGACATCACAGTCAGTTACTCATCCGTAACGATTAGACTTTGGCAAATGATGCATCCAACAAATCTGCCCCGTTTGAGCAACTGACATGATGGTGTTGATTACTATCCGCACCATGCTCTGATTCTGAAAACACACGTTTAACCTTCAGATCCTCCAATAAACTGTCCATGAATGAATACATCTGTCCTCACATAATGGACATTTTAACTAGCAGCTTGTATTGATTGCAACTTGTACATGAGTTCAGGGTTTACCCCAGGAAATTATTCAGCGGAGGTTGTGAAACGCCCACATCCTGACACATCTCAGCTCATGATAAATAAATCCTAAACAGTAATGAGACTTAAACACATCTGCTGCATGGAAGAGCTTGTCTAATTTTTTTCCCTGGAAGGTAAATGTTTCATATTATAACATTAAATAAATAACTACATTTAAGTTTCATGATGCTGGTTGAGGCAGTCTATTCAGACAAGGTGTCCCGCCTCCGTTATAAAACACAACAGTAAGCACTGTAGTCATTTCACACTTTCAGAAATCACATAGATGTTTAAAAAAAAACTTCCTCAGGGCTGCAATTATAGTATAGTCATCAAATTAAATGCAGGATATTCCTAAAAAACAGTATGTAGGATCATACAAAAGTAATCCCTCTAAATCATCCATTGTGAGACATCTCAGCGTGTGGTGGTGTTTTTGTCTGCAGAGACTCTGCCCTCTGTCTGTATTTTCTTGTCAGTCAAGACTCCAAATAAAGAAAGTGATCAGACCGCAAGCAGCACGCAAGAAGAGGCTACGAAAATCCCCGACAGGATGCACTGCCACCACACACACACACACACACACACACACACACACACACACACACCCACACACACACACACACACACACACAAACAGCAGCGAAACAGCAAGCAGACAAAGCTCTCTAAAAAAAATTAGAGCAAATTTGCGGGAGACTTTCACTTGCAAGCCTGTTTACAAACAGTAAACAACAATTCCTTTGTATTGCACCTAATAAAAGCGATAACATGTTAACAAGATTTATGCAACTTTCAGTCTAAGACGCATAAATATTAAATTTACAATAATATACCACAAAGAAAAGCAGCAGATCCTTAAATCAGAGGCTGGAAGCAGTAAATGTTTGGCATTTTTGATTGATTAGGTTTTATATGATCGTCAGGAGGAGAGGGAGACTCCGTGCGCTTCACGGCATTACCGTCGGGTGGAGAGAGACCGTGCGTCAAGTGAGAGAGAGAGACACCGTGCGCCACAGAGCTTCAGTTTTAAGTAAGAGAGAGCCCATTGTGCCTCCGACTGCTTGACAGCAATATAGTTATAGTTTGTAGAGTTAAAAACAAAAATGCGACAGTACTATATGCAATACAATAATCTGTGTCCAGTGTTCTGTATTAGTCTGTTTAATTTCATTGTGCGTCTGAAATGGTATCCCATATTTGCGTTTGACTCAGTTAATAAATCCGTTAATAACCGTTGGGTGAAATGATTAATTCGCCCTCGGCAAAAAAAAAAAAAAAATCCGAATGCCTTTATTGGAAACTAAATACCTACCCAATTAACGAATACTCGAACAGCTGAATATTTGGGTACAGCCCCACTTAAAATAAGGTTAGATTCAGACGGATGCAGTTGGTCTTTAGTGATTAGTTTGGGAAAATACCAATGAAATTAAAAATAATGTACACCATGTCAGACTGAAGATGAAAACTGAGAGTAATTAGTTGAAAAGTCTGATATCAGACAACAGCAGAACTGTAATTGTCAAACAATACAAAGTATCTTCTTGGTAATTACAGACCAAGCCTTAATGAGTGTGAATCATCTGGTTACGTTAAGTTATTACACAGTAGCCTTGACTTTTATCATTGAGCATATCCTGTAATTAAAAGCAGATTAAAGCCCTGTCCGGGGTGACAGCTCCATCTGGGTTACAACGAGCTTATCATTCCTCTGTTTGATTTAGTCATCAGACAGAAGCGACACTCCCTCGCCGAGCACACGCTCAGGTCTGCGGAGGAGGACGAGGAGGAAGTGTGCAGAAACTTTTATTGCTGCTTAAGGTTTTCCGCTCCATTCGGCCCACACAGTCCTGCACGCTGGTCTGTCTGTGACCTTTGACCCTGACTTTAATTTGACTCGCAGAGGTTAAGATATCACAATCAAACCAGGTTTCCTCAGAGCCAAACATAGTACTCCGGTACATGAATCACTTCACCGGCTTTCTGAGCCGCTCACAGACTCACTTCATGGTCAGTTATTAAAAATGAATAAATAAAAATATCTCTTCCGATGCTCACACTTTCTTTGCACTTTTATTTAATTATTTTTTTTACCAGTGATCAATAAAATAAAACGCAGATAGATAATCGGCAAAATGCCAAATATCAACCCTGATTACCTTCTAAATATCAGTTAGAAAACAGTAAAACTCCTTTCATACTGTAGCAGCACAACACTTAACTGGTGTGCATGTGTTCTTATTACATATTTATTTAAACTTAACTTGACCAGCATAATCAAGATCAGACAAAAGAAAAATCTATTTTTCAACGGTGCCCTGGGCAACAGAGGCAGCCTAACAACGAGCTACAGACTGCAGATATAAAATATCACAATTTCAGATTTAAACAAACTCCAGCAGTTGGTGGTATAAAAGCAAAGTGGGCCGGCAGGATGATATGACAGTAGATATGAGATGGTTCATTAACTCAAAAACTGCTGGCAATATTAATCTATACCATATATAAATAAGAAAGATAATTTGGTAACCATGGCAACACTTCTGCATGCATGTCAGCATGTGAGCTCAAGGATTTGCCCTGATTTGTCAGACACTGTAAAGCTTTATAAAAAGCAGTGTGTTTGTGATTGAGTCCTACTCAATTACCACTATACTTTGGCAGCTCCTCCTTAAAAAGTGAGTAAACATGAATATGTGACCTCGCAGCGATCACACGATCCTCTCAACAACACAACAACACATCACATCTGTCAGTGCTGCTTCTTTGTGTTCAACATTATTTGTGTTCAGACGCATCCTCCACGTGTAGTGCTCTTAATCAGCTTTGTTTGAACCTCTCTGAGCCTGTGTACACCTGGTATTACCGTGCGTCTCAGGTGATGTGATCTCAAGTGGACAGATCTGAGTCTGTTCACACAGATAAAATGCGTCTCCATGTGTGTCTCAGGTGACCACTTATCGTTGCATCTTCTTCCCCGCTCTGCATGCAAATACACGTACACCATTTCTGTTTGCATAGACCAAATGCGTTGTTGATTTAATTAGCAGAAGACAGCAAAACAATTACAGAGCCTAGTCGGTAAGACTGGGAGATGAAAGAAGATGAAGAAGAGCAAAAAGAAGAGCAAGAGCAGCCCAAAATAACACAGTGTATACTGGGCTTTACAGAGGCACTACAGTTTAGTTCCCTTAAGGAGACTAGATTTTTAAAACTTAAATTTAACTGAGTCATACAAAAGGAGCAGCACCACATAAAAGTCCAGCAAAGAGTAAATGACTTGCTGACAGAAGCCAGCTGCTTCAGGTCCTACGTCTCATGTAAATGCCCTTTCGCTGCCCATGTTTCAACAGTTTGTCAACGGCTGTTCTCACATGGCAATGTTTCGCCCGCAGCCACTTTCTCTCACAAGCGCTCCAAACACAAACAGCGTCTAGCTGTGAGCCAGTCAGAGGGCAGTGTGGAATCCAGCTCGGTACTTCACACCAGAGGTAAGCAAACACAGGAGGAGTGTAAAAGGGCTCAGACTCATCGCTGAGCAAACACACCAGGAGAGAGTGAAAAAGTCCCGGAGAGGAGGGTGACCTCGCTGACTGGTGCTGAGACGGTCACTGGGGTACTGGAGGCATTTTTCACCTCTTTGTTCTTTTTTTTTCCTCTCTGAAAGGAAGTTGTGTCGTAAATAACACTGTAGCATTCATTCACACTGGAGGCCCATTGTTTGAGCTGTGAATGGGCCACATTATGAGAGGAGAAATAAATATAAGACGAAGAAGAATAGCTGCTGCCGTCTTTTCCTGTGACTGCCGTGGCCTCTCTTTGCTTCAGCGATGGCCGCATGGTTTTTACATTTACAGGCTGTGCAGCTCTTTCTGTCTGTTGACAGTCTAAACACCTGCAGAGAGTCGCCTCTATTTATACGAGAAGAGGTTCAACCTTAAAGCTTTCATGGATCTTTTTCCCACAACATCAGCAGGAGCTGCCGCTGCGCTTGACGCTCAGTAACTCGTTTTTCGAGGCTGAGTGGTGCTTTTTATGTGTATGTGGATGTTTTATTGTTGCTGACATTGCAGCAAGGGCTCATAAACCGTTTTGTTGTTAATCAGCTTTCAGTGAAATCATAGCAGGCACAGTTAAATGATGCAGGATTTTCCCCAAAAACGATGTACAGACTCCTCACTTATGACCCACTCTCAGTGTGTGGTGGTGCCTTTATCTGCAGAAATGTTTTACATCTGCCCGTATTTTCTTATTTTCCTCTAATTTTCTGGGTTCAGGACATTTATGAGCGTGTACCCTCACAGCGCTCAGGTGAGGTCGAGCTTTATAAAACGGTAGTGACGAGCTGCCAGACCGTAAAGCTGCAGGCAACCAAGAGACACAGCGCCAGAGAGACGCAAATGTTTGAAACAAATCTCTGAATTCACTTTACACACTACAGTTATAGCTTAATTAGGCCATTCAGTCGGACTACTGTCCTTGTCGGTATACAAGCGCGTTCTGGACCTTCTTCCAGTTGACCTATTAAGTCACGTAACAAAGAAGAAAATATCGGTACTGTACATTTCATCCGTACTGTGCACTTTACTTGGTAACTTATGTTTTGTTTTCTTTCCTTCTTCATCGTCTTTTGTTTTTCTTGGCTATTTTCTATGAATTTATGCTGTTCGACTTGCGGGTCAACATCCTGCGTGGGAGCTATGGAGTATGTGCAGAATGCCTCGGCCAGTTCGGGTCCGACCGCGGCGTGTACATGAAACAGTAAATCAACCCCCAACCACACTATCTAGATGTGTTAGTCTGACTTTAAGAAATTTGACTTAGAACGATTTCAGTCAGACTAACATGTTTACATTCATTTTAAAAGTCCAGGTTTAGTCGGAACAAGACAATAATTTGACATTTTCTAACATAACGTTAACGTAACTGCTGTATCATCATACAGCAGTCCTGCTCATTGATGTCAGCCACTAGCCTCACTGCCAATCTCTGAGATTATACAGAGATTATGAGGAGATACCACCTTGGTACAAACATTACGGTAAAGTCTCATTTTGGTCTTTTTACCCAACCCTACTGATACTGGACAAATATTCCTTTTTGCACTTGTTAAGCTTGTTAAATAAGCTGCAAATGAAACTCACATCATCCATGTTGTGTTCCATTAAGATAATCAAGAAAGTATTTGTGTTAGAAAAAGAAAAATGTGTCTCATATGATCTCAAATTGAAGCTTGTTTGTCTGAAAATGGATCAGATTACATTCTCATGACCGGGGTTATCAAATCCAAAACGACTACAAACATTGAATGTGTTTGCTCACAACAATCAAATGTTGAAACTGACTATTGACAAAGCAAAGAGGAAGTTGAGGTGCAGGTTTCCATCTTGTCCTTTTTACCAATAAACTGCTTTGTTTGCCTTGTGACACGTGTCAGATGCGTCTTTGTTCAGGTGCTCCGGCTTTCATCAACAATAACCACCATTTACAGAATGA
Organism: Plectropomus leopardus; assembly: GCF_008729295.1. Taxonomy (NCBI): domain Eukaryota; kingdom Metazoa; phylum Chordata; class Actinopteri; order Perciformes; family Serranidae; genus Plectropomus; species Plectropomus leopardus. The sequence goes on from NC_056472.1 coordinate 27,521,857, forward strand.
GATGCTGCACATAAACTGTGTTGAGCTGGGAATGAGGCACGCTCTCTTGAACATGCACGCACATGCTGAACGCCTGGATGGGTTTCAGGCTTGTTACATTTCGTTAACTTTCCTCTCCCTCTCATTTGGCAACCTTGTGATTTCCCTCAAATCTTCTTCAATGAAGAGCAACCCTCCTCAGATCAAACATGTGGCTGTCACATCAAAAACTTTGAACATTTTTAATGTAACAATGTTGTACAAACCTTTTGAAGGTGTCATCGGGGTCTCTCTGACAGGTGTGAGGCTCCAGAGCGGCAGATACGGACGGGCTGTTGAGGATCTCCTCGTACCCTGGAGAGAGGAGAGGTGAGGCCCTCAGCTGCTCCACCAGGCCCAGGACGAACCTCCACAGCACCGTACTCCTCTGATCCTCCCGCTGGCAGAAGTGGGAGGCCAGGCAACGTGGCGCCAGCCCGACCGCCAGCCCTGCCTTGGAGGTGGGCCACACCATCTCAGTGCACAGAGCAGTCTTCCCGGCACCGGGGCCCCCTGTCACCAGCAGCCCCGGCGGCTGCCCCGGCACGGAGCGGGTGTCCAGGCAGCGCCGCAGCTTCTCCAGAGCCCATTCCCGGCAGTAGAAACGCCGGCCCTGGAGCAAACTGGAGCTGCTGCCAAATCCACTGCTACTCATTTCCTCCTGAGGGTCTCACTACCAGGACACAACTCACTGCTTTGAACTCCCATGCTCCGCCAGTAATTTGAGTCCGACTTTTAGCTGCAGCTGGTGACACCTCTAGTTAGTGACAGCTCGGAGCCTTTCCTCACGCTGACAGTTCCTGAAAGTGTTGCATCAGGTGATTATTATCAGCGGCTGTCCTTCCCCCTGCAGGTCTTGAGGTGCGAGACTGACAAGACGAGGAGTCAGAGAAAGGTTAAGTCAGCTAATGGCTCACCTCTTCAGTTTCTTTATTCAGATTTGTCTTGCTGCACAGCTTGGAAACACCAAGACGGGGGATCCATGGTTACCGCCGTTCATCACGCCTCTCCTGGAGATCGTGGAGCTGTTCAGTCAGAAACCAGAAAGAAGAAAAAGGATTCGGTCAAGTGAGGAACTGACAGCATGCTTTTCACAGATATAATGACACAGTGTCTCACCCCTCCCATGACTGAGCCGTCCTCCGTCTTCCAATTACAGCTCCCTCCTCTCAGTTTCTGTCCCGCTTTTTCTACAAGATTTCATGCAGCGTTCCCAAACTGCAGCTTTAGCATGAAATTCCCTTTTCCTTTCTCACGCCCTTATCTGTTTACAACCCTGCGTTCAAACCTCACACCTCCCTCGCTCCATCTCTCTGTCTATCTGTCTCTCATGCGCTCCGGTTTTTCCTGTTTGGGTTTTTTTTTTGTCTCCTCCCTCACTTGGTGTTTCTCGGCATGTCAAGACATGCACAGGAGAGCAGAGAGCGAGGGGAGGAGAGACGGAGGACTCATGTGGCTGTGAGCCATTCAGCTGACAGGTGGGAGGGGTTACCTGGGGTCAAGGTTCAGTCGCGGGGCAATACTACACCTCCAGCTTTATGTTTAGGTGATTTAAAGCCACATCGTGCTGCTGAAGTTATGTTTCACCAAAATTAGTTTTTAACTTCTTAGGGTGCTTTCGTCATCACAGATTTTATTATGACTTTTAGATGATTAATTCATGTTAAATCTAGAGCTGCAAAACAGATAACTAATCAACCAAGAATTAGTTGAGACACTTTGGACGATTAATTAATAATTTATCTATGGGTTCAAGCTTCTTAAATGTAAGTATTTTCTGCTTTTTGTTTAGTTTTTTATCACACTGATCTGTCCACTGTCTCTGTGTTTGGGGCTGTTTGTCAGAAAAAAACAAGCGATTTAAAAAAATAGTTTTGACTTCTGGAAGCTGTGATGAGTAGTTTTCACAATTTTCTGATATTTCATAAAACATTTAAAAATTAATTAATTAAGACAAATTAATTAAAACTAAAAAATAATCATAAGACATAACCAACAGATTTATCAATAATTTATAAAATAACTTCTCATAGCCCTAGTGAGTTATATTGCATTTATTCATTTATTAACTTTTTAATCAATTTTTTCCCCTTTATTTGGTTTCAATTAATGCTAACAATCAGCCACACAGTTATCTTTAGTAAATTAGGCACTACATCTTTTTTTTCATTTTTCTTTTACAATTAAAACATGAACATAGAACACAAGGTGTTTTCATTTGAGATAAATAAATAAAAATAAAAATATTAGAGTTGAATAAACAAATTTAAATAAAAGACAGGCAATTTGGGGGAAATAAACATTTTCGACATTTTCCAAATTTCCTCAAATTTAATTTCCTGTAGCCTCATTTAGAAGATTATTCTTCTGATTTGCAAGATCCTAGAATTTTTATTTTTGATTTGTTTTTTAAAAAAATAACTATTTTCCTGACCCTTGGGATTTTTAAATGATAGCCATTTCTTTCGTTTTTTATTACCATTTAATTGGATATAATAACATGAAATCGTTGTTTGTTTTTTGATTTGATGATTACATCTTTTCTAAAACCCTTCTCACAATTTACTTTAAAATTCTGAGTTTTTCAAACTGAGGAAAAGATACCTGAGCCGTATTAATCCCACTGTATCATTTTGTATTAACGGTATAGTGTTCAGGATTTAGTGCCATCTAGCGGTGAGGTTGAATGAATATTACATGTAATTTCAGAAAATATCTCCCTAAATCCTACACACTGGACCTTTAAAAAAAAATATGACGACTGAAATCTATAAACCTGAAATCAACTGCAAGTATCAACCTTGTTACAGTAAACAGTGTACAGTTAGTGTACAGAAGTAGACGGGAAAACAGCTTTAAGGAATTACAGTAATTATGTCAGTTTCTGGTTTTACAAGCCGTCAAACCATCCTCCTCTTTCCCACACTGTATAATCACCTCAGAGCAATTTCCACCATGCTTCATTTTAATGCACAATGTGCCCATCAACAGCACAATCACAATTCAAAGCTTTTCAGACGGCGTGCCACCACTTGATGAAGTGAAAGAAAAAAGCCATAAAAATGGTTGGACCTGCAATAAAAAAACCTTTAAAGAATCCAGATGAAGAATGTCAAAAGCTTTTGTGACAAAGTTACCACTGCGACGAGAGTACTTCAATCAAACAGCGGCTACACAACGCAGAATCTGTAAGATCATGACCGTGATTTAACACTTAAAAGAACAGAGCATTAAAAAAAACCCTGACTGCTGTGCATATCGTCTGCAATGTGATAGCCTGGTGACAGAGTGAGTCAGAGAGCTAACTGGAAGCATAATATCCTCCTACAGGTGGATGACACTTACGCTGTCAGCTGACAAGTGCCAAATACTGAAAATGAACTGGAAAATGAAAAGATGTGTTGTCTTAGCAGGGCACTGAAGACTAACGCCAAGCAGTGAAGTTGTCGACATTCTTGTCATTACTTGTGGTATTTACAAAGACCTCTAAACTCAGCGTGTAGCCTGTAACACTGGAGGAGAGGCCAAATACTGGAGCAGCATCCTTACAGCACCTAACAGACGCAAGAAGTCCAATCAAATCAAGCCAGTTTCATTTATACAACCAAAACAAGCCCTAGATCTTTGATCATTTCTGCCTTAATTTAGAGGCACAACTTATTTTGCTATAGTTTTTTTAAATAGTGGTATAGTTTTCAAAAATGCTCATGTGTTCGGTGGTGGAAAATAACTTATTTAGTATTCTACAGGCTACTTTGTGTGTGTTTCCATTTAAGCCTGACTCCAGATGGAGTTAATTTTAAACGCAATGATGTACCGCTTCATGTAATGATCACTTCTTTCATCATGCTGCCCTGCTGTGACGGCGATACATTCCCTGTCTGACCCAGATTTTGTCAGGGCGCATACGCCCATTGAAAAAAGCCAGTAAGAAATCTGGTAACGTGAATACTCGGACAAGAAATATTAACGTTCTCCAGGAGCAGGGTTCCCACGCCTTCTTAAACATCAAATTCAATCATTTTTCAAGGACTTTCCAGGCCAAATTCACTAAAACTCAAGGACCCAACATGATATAGTTTAAGAGGATAATTACTGTTACAGCACTGATAATCTAAGCAGGCTTTAAAGAAGCTCAAAAGTCAACAAAAAACAAGAGGCTCGAATGTGTTAACACTTCTCAATGGTGTGTTACAGTGATGGCAGACGACATCAAAACAATTTCAGCTTCTATTTTAACGCAAAATATATAAAGGGAAATACTAATTTCAGGCACACTCGTTTGCTGAACATTTTCATCAGGAGCACCTGTTTTTCTTTTTTAGTTTTGTTTGATAAAGACAGTCCTTGAGCCACAGCTACTTGACAAAAAAAGAAATTCAAGAAATTCAATGACCCAAATCTATTAATGCTTAATTTAAAAAAAAAAAAACCAAAAAAAACATTTTTTCAAACTCTCAAGGATTTCTTGGCCCTGTGTAAATCCTGCAAGTGTCATCTAAATAGAGAAAAAAATGTTTCTCTAACCCTCTACCCCCGAAAAATGGGTTTGCTGTTCACACAACCTTTAAAATAATGAAAGACATGTCATGTGCTTAAAAACTAGCAAACTCACTGTATTGAAGTGAAGACAGATAAAGAAGTGGCTGTTTGCACCACCTAAACCCTGCAGAAAGTGATGTCATTACACATTTGTTTTTGTACAGCCTAAGGAAATTGTTTTTAGGAAATGCACTTCTTTTCATTTTAGCCAAGATTTAGATGAGAAAACTGATACCACTCTCATGTCTGTACACTAAATATAAAGCTGTAACAAGCAGCAGGTTAGCTTAGCTTAGCATAAACCCAAAAAACGTGGGGGGTGCAGGATGAGGAACATCCTGTCCAAAGATAACAAACTCCACCTATCAAAACCTCTAAAGATAAAAAAATATGTTAAAAAGCTAAGCAATATTTCTGAAATGTTGATACAACACAATTGTGAGATGACTGCGTTTTCATTGACTGATGTTATAATACTTCTCTGATGATAACAAACCAAGAAGCATGGCAATGGATTTTCAAAACATTAGGTTTATTTCTACTGCAGCCACTGCACGAGCCGTGATTATATCCAATCCAAGGAGACATAGGCGTGTTATGTGAGCGGTAACGGAAAGGCAAAAACACTTTTTTGCGATAAATAGGAGTTCTTTTTTCCCCCCGAAACTGACGTGTTTCCATCAGGGCATATTTTATATTTGCAATTTCAATCTGTGCAATATGAGGGTTGATCGAAACCTGCCTCGTGTTACTAGTGGTACTCGCCAAATGAACCGCGCATCTAACTAGCTCCTTGACAAAGGTAAAGGTGGTGCACAGTGCAGAGCCGCCAAGGCTAACGTTAGCTAGCAAAATGGGACCTGAAGGTGGGCTAGCATTAAAATGCTCAAAAATAAAAATGCAAGACATTTTACAACACAAAATTATAATATCACCACCTCACCTGCATTAAAGCTCACTGAGTCAACGGAGCACCGCACTAAAAGGAAAGGCCTCTTGTATTAGACGTCACATTGCGGGTTTTTTTTTCCCTTCAAAATTAGCTAACGTTAGCCGGTTATCAGGTATCGAGCTATCGAAAGCAAAACTAACCGAAATAAAAATGGTCCAAAATAAAATGGTATATACATTCACATAGCAGTCCTAAGGCTTAATTAACACTCTGAACAGCATTTTATGTCCTTACAAAAAACAAAAAGAGGCTTAAAAATGTTTATGGCTTTAAGGGGGAGCTAGATAATATTATGTGCTATGCTAGGCTAACGTTATTTAGCAAAAAGCAGGTGTAACTTACCTTGTAACAAGCAGAGAAATTATAAAAAATGTTGGGTTAAGGTACGTAAATAGTTAAAAAAAATGTTTAAACTATTCTTTTACATTTTTTTTAGTCTAATTTATATAACAGGGAATTTATTTTATGTTTATATCACATTTTTTTAAGTTTAAAGTGGACTTTCACATTACAAATAGCCTGTTTTTAACCCTTTGAAATCAGTTTTTTTGTGCTGCATTCAGATGCCTGTCACAAGCATTTTAACACTGAAACGTAAGCAAATTGGCTTGATTTCTTTAAAATACATCCGTGAAAAAAGCAATCAGCAACTTGGCATGAAAAGTCACAAATTGCTAAAAATTTTAAAAGGTGACAGGACAATGACAAGAAAATAAGCTTTAAAAGAGAGAGAAAATTATTTGAACGTCAAATAATTTGGGGGGGAAATATCAAGAAAAATTTACCTAAATTTATTATGATTATATATTTAAATTTAGGATACAGAACATACAATCTCTATTATTATTATTATTTATTATTATTATTATTATTATTATTAGTAGTAGTAGTAGTAGTAGTATTAGTATTAGTATTAAAGAGTCTACAGATTATCGGCTGATTATTGGGGCCAGTAATTGGCATTTTTTTCTGATTATCTGTATCTGATCGCCAATAAAATTATTAGTTAAAAAGTGCTAAGAAAGTCAACATGGGAGGAACTTTTAGTTTGTAAAGCTATTTTTTTTATGAATTCATTTTTTTTTAAAATTTACATTTTTAATGTATTTTATATTTTAAAAAGCTGCTGGGAACTTGCTGTATATAAGTTTTTCATTTTTTATTTGATTTTTATTTGGTATTTTTTGGGTCACTTTTTGTTAAGTTACTCATTGCCTTTTTTCATGTTATTTTGTGAGAAATTAAGTTTTTTTTTTTTTTTTTTTTAGGTTTTAAAGGATTTAACTGTTTTCCCCATATCTCACATTTTCATGTTACCTCACATGACTTAAAGTGACCACTCGGTGGTTTTCAGCATAAATAACTCAGCCAATCAGCTCCCTCACTAATGTTACAGTCAAATATTTGTCTCTTTGTCGGGCTCCACAGGTGATCCGCTGCAGGAAATATCTGTCCTCCTCCACCTGTCTGCCTCTGACGTTACACAAACAACATGACGATTACAAGCGTAATAAATTGGCTAATGAAACAATAAAATGCGCGCTAATGTGCGTTTAAACTGACCTCATTAATCAGACATAGTGATCGACGCCATTGTAAACAAACACACCAAGCGCTGCCCCAAAATACTTAGTTTGTTTCCGATAAAATCTCCTAAAGTCCCGTTTGTTTTCCTCCGAAAATACCGAGTTTTGAATCCAGCGGACGTGATCTTACCTGACAGACACGCTCTCCATCTCCGTCTCCCTCCTCACCGACAAACCAGCAGCTCTCCGCCGGATTTTAATCACGTGTGGGCCAGTCCACTCCCACAATCCTCCACACCAGCACATTAAAGCTGAAGTTGATCTTATTTCTGGGGAAGATGTCCGGTTTATTTCAAAGATTGTCGGTTTCTCTCGTTGCCTCCCTCAGGGGGGGCTGCTTTCTCTGCTGCTGCACTGAAAAAGGATGTCAGAGAAGAAAAAATTAAAGGCTCACAGTGTTACATGAGAGGACGTCCTCTGCAGACTGGTTTCACACTGATGTGTTAAACTAGACCACACGTATTTGTCTTAAAGTTTTACTGTAAAGAGTATGGGCATGGAAGCTCGTTTGTGCCAAAAAAAGACCAAAAAGGAAAAAGTTCTGATGGTAATTTAAAAATAACAGTATGGGTTTGGAAACCAGTTTGTACCAGAAAAAGACAAAAACAAAAAAATGTGGAAGTCATTTTTTGGTCTTAGTTTTACTGTAAAAAGTAAGGGTATGGAAGCTCGTTTATGCAAGAAAAAGACAAAAAAAAAAAATAAATAAAATACTGATGGTAATTTGATTTATCCACAATATGGATTTGGAAGCCCATTCATGCCAGAAAAAAAAAAAGACAAAAACAAAAAGACAAGAAATAAATAATAATTAAAAAAATAACATGAGTGTGAAGTCAATTTTTTGTCTTAGTTTTACTGTAAAGAGTATGGGTATGGAAGCTTGTTTGTGCCAGAAAAAGACAAAAAAAAATTCCAACATACTAATGGTAATTTAAATTTAAAAATAAGAAAAAGAAAAAAAAGACCAAAAAAAAGTTAAAACTCTTGTCATTTTTTTTTTTTAAATGACAAGTGTGGATGAAAAAAAAAACAAAAAAAATGCCCAAATTAAGAATGATTTAATGTTCTTACATTTTTATTACATTTTCCTTCCTTTTTTTTTTTTTTTTTTTTTTTTAAATTTTCCCTCTAATTGAATTTTTGATCAGCTGAGGGTCACAGAAATTCTGTCAATGTGTAATTGTGCTTCAAATTTAATCTAAAAAAAAAACCAACCTACCAATTGGGCATGTATATTTAAAAGGTTATTCCCGCATATTAATCACTGACACCTGCTGACCAAACGCGGGAAATGTGGCTCAGTTTGTGATCTGTGTGTTTTTAAGAATTCTTTCTGATCCTCTAACATCATCTAACATCTAACATCAGAATTCACAGCGGACTTTAAGACACGATGTGTTTCGTCTAATCCGCATAAACTCTGCTTTAAGTCACCAGAGGCCTTAAACTGTCCCACGATCACAGCTGAGCTCACAGTGATACGAGAAATGACCTTTTCACCCTGTCAGCCGATTCTCCACATTCTAACGTACTCTTATAGACTCCTAAAAACCAAACGTCTCATCGCTTAAATAACACTTTTTCATTTTATTTCCCACTAAATATCGTTAAAATATATTTTACAATATGCTGAATGCAGCTCATCTTTCTGTAAAGTTACACATAAAGGCACAAAAAACACATCCAAAAAATATGCATGACAAAATTTTTTAAAAATTTCACTTCAGAACTGCTATGACCCGCTCTTAAACAAACATTATTTTTTTAAAGATTTTTTTATTTTTTTATTAATGATTTCTTTAATGTGGAGGTCGGTCAGTCTTCTAGGCGTTTATAAGGGAGACCTCTACTGGATATCTGTTATAATGACAGACTTAAAACAAAAAATAAAAAAATAAAGAGTTTGAAATATACTTTATCTTGTAAAAGTTTTAATCATAAAGAGACAGCATTCACACAAATTTTAATGATTGTTAAATTATTTCAGGCAGACTTTTTTTCACACTGTCAAACTTTCCAGGTTGATTAATCATTGGCAGCAAGGTTACTTTGGAAAATGTAAAAGGTTTTGATTTTAAATACTTCATTAAAAAAAGTTTATTTATTTATTTTCTTTTACATTTTTTTAAACCAAGCAATAAAGCTGAAAAATTTCCAAATATAGGCTCTGCTAAAAAAAGGCACTCCTGCCTAAATTAAAATGTTTCACTGTGCGAAATGTATTCGGATGTAACTGTAATCTAATTACTTATATTTTTACTGTAACTGTAGCTGATTACAATTACATATACTTTGTATTTGCTTTACGACTTGCTCCTTAACACCGATTAATTGAATTCATGGTATAAAAAACAGCTGTATATCGTGTATAATGTATTTAAATGATGTGCAGTCAAAATAATAATAAATAATAATAATAATAATAATAATAATAATAATAATAATAATAATAATAATAATAATAATAAATAATAATAATAATAATAATCAGTCACATCACAATCAGTCATAAAATAAAACAAACAAAAAAATTTAAACATTTGACCAGAAATATTATAGTTTAGAAGATCCTGATTTTCAATCAAAAATGTTCACACTCATTTGTGAGTATAGAGGTTTTTTATTCTTAAGTAAGAAATAAATCATGTACTGTAGGTTTACATGTTGCTTCTTTTGTTTCCATCACCAAACTCACACTTTCTCTTCCTCCTTCTTCCTGCGGATGTCTCACTGTGAGTCGAAACATTTTTTCTGTAATGCTGAATAATTCATTAATGTCAACAAAAGCTCCCTCCAACGTCTCTGAAACGCTGAGGCATCATCATGGAGGCGAGTCGCATAATAACAATATTAAGTAGCAGTAATGTATTTGTTATATTTTGTAATGTATCATTTAATTGCAAATTGAATGGCAGATTGTTTTTTTCCCTATTTTCATTATTATTATTATTATTATTATTTTGATTATTAGTAGTAGTAGTAGTATCATTATTATCATTATTATCATTATTTTAAAGATTAATGATTTTACTCACTGATTAATATAAATAACTGAAAATATGTGTACAGTAATATTCCTAGCACAGGCAGTAGCAGATTTTTCAACATTACGGATAGATAAGAGATTCAGGGTTAAATTCAGACATCCCTTTAAAAAAGAGATTTCCATCTCAAGGGACTTCTCGGTAAATAAAGGTTAAATAAAATAAAACATCTAATAAATAACAGACACAGAGAAAATGTAATTTTCAAACAGCTCTGTGAGGAAAAAAATAACTGTATGATAGCATTAATGGCAAAACAAAATCAAGCAATCATAGCTCGAGAGCTCGCAGGACGTATCTGTGAGCAGTGAGCAAGCTTTCGATGTAAATCCTGATTCTGGGGCTGCTCAGTTTGATCTGTCAGTGCTCGCTTTCAAAACTTGTTCAGCTGTTACAAATCTGTCCCCGGGAGCTCAGTGCGCACATTTGTTTTCTCCGCTTCAACGGTTCTGTCGATGATGATCTCCCATAAATTACTAGCTATGATCTCCCTCTATGTATATATGTGTGTGTGTGTGTGTGTGTGCATGAGATTAAGGAAGAGAGTTCATCAGCAAAGAAGGAAGTTCTTATTTGCCTTCTAGGTTTATTTATATTCAGTGAATTTTTAAATAACCCTCGAAATGCTCTGTATGTTTTGATTAAAAATTCATCTTTTTCATTAAACATTTATCTCACCCTACAAGATATTTGTAGGGCTGGAATATAAAAAAGATTTATTAAATTTACTGCAGAATATTAACATTTTTGCAGGGGGTTTCTGGGTGGGTGTAAGTCAAAGTTCAGGTTTTTTAATAACAGTCAGAAGAAAGATGAAAATGTCAGCATTGTACGTTTCCGCAGAAGATTAATAAGTTTCATACGTATCATAGCAACGTAACAGGACATCGCCCATGGAAATGGTTGCTGCAGCAGCAGCCAGGTTACCTTTTGGCCGGTTCTGCTGTCTCTCCACACCTCTCTAGCGTCTCCTGGACCAGAGGACTGCTCACCATGAAGCCGTCCGCCCACAAACTGTGTCTCTGGCATGGACTCACTCGTACGTATTCTTGACCTGAAGGGACAAGACCCAAGCAGTTTGTAAACTTAAAAAAACGTTTTACATTCCAGGCACCTTCTGGTTATCCTTTTTGTTCCTTCAGTGCAGACGCACATAAAGCTTGCTTTTATGAATGTGATATTATGTCATTGTTGAGTGCTAAAGTGCATATTTAAAAAGCCACAGAGGCACAAACAGGACCTATACTCATGTATTATATGCAGAGATGTGAGTGAGTGGGCTTTTCATTAACAGGCACTGCTTAGGGCAGGCATGGGGCCACCGTGGCCCTTAGAACAATTTTAAGCGGCCCTTGGCTTGACTTTCGAAGTATTCTTTCCCCTTCAGCTCACAATGGAGGGACTGTATAATACAGCTCGTAGACATGAACCAACCAGGAACTAACGTGTTTTCATACACAGACGGTAAACTAGCAAACGGAACGGTTGCCTAGCAGCAGACATCTCCTGCCATAAAGCGGACATGGCCAAAGCAAAGACGTGTAAAGTGGACAGTGAGGAACGCCGCTTTCAAGAATGGTGTCAAATCGCAATTTTATTGTTTGTTTGTGTGTTGTTTTTTGTTTTTTTGTTGTTGTTTTTTTAAAGAAAAGCTATATGATGTGAGAAACACTCGGGCCCCAGGTATTTTCACATTTTAGAATTTGGCCCCCATTCAAAAAGGTTTGGACACCCCTGGCTTAAGGGCACCTTGGCAGTGCTCAGGACGTAAACTGGCATCTCTGCACACTTTGTTCAGACGGGAACTTGAACCAGTGACCCTTAACTTCCATTACCAAGTCCCTGCGGACTGAGCGCCTGTGGTGGGTGTAGTTTGGCTGAAAGAAAGTAGTTCCTACATAAATGCCAAACAACAAGATCTGTGATTTATCTTCAGTATTCCTGGAAAGAGACATTACTGCTGCCATAAGTTGAGTATCTCTGCCATAGTGCATATAAAGACACAAAAATGAGCTTGTTTATCAAAAAGCACCTATAGATGAACTCAAAGTACCCACAAACCTCTCTTACAGCCCCAATCAAAGCAGTCCAGATCCGGACCTGTTTCAACTCACTATTTGTGAAAACTCTGTATTTTTCCATCTAAAGGTTGCGTCCTTTATTTCTTATCAGGTCGCCATCTGTACAGTGTAACACAGGTTCATGTCCGAGGTTCACCGGCCTCGCTTCTGAAGTCTGAATCATCAGATATTTAGCTCAAGAAAAATATTTCATGTGTATTATCAGATGCAAGGCAGCGATCCCTCTGTGCAAAAGCTCAGTGAAACAAAATGAAAACAAAAGTCTCTCGGAGAGAATCGGTAAGGTGAAACTAAGTTTGAGATGTCAGCGAGTTTGGCAACAGGCAGGCAGCCAAAACAGAAACAAAAGCAAAAGAGCATCAACTGGCAGAACAAGTGGGAAACGAGACGCATAAAAAAGGCTGGAATACCTCTGCTGAGACGGCACAACCTTAAAGAAGTTTCACTGATACAAAAAAGGCTCTCACATAGAACGAGGCCGGCATATTTACATCTGTATTTCATACTGACGTTCATTAGTATGCTATGTCCCTTTTAAATACAGTTTAAAAATAAATAAATAAATAAAACAGGGTTTATTTTAAAATGATGAAGCGTGGCGGAGGTGTGTTGGTGAGCTGGCTGAGCGACACACAGAGCAGGAGAACGGCACCTCGTGGTTTGGTAGCAGGGCTGAAGTTGGTGGATTTTGAGAAGAGCACGAAAACACAAAGGTCTGGTAAACATAACACAACAACGAAGCAAAGCAGCAAACAAAAACTGATAAGGGGACATAAGCTGGAACCACAAAGGAAACTGAAGAACCCGGAGAAGCCGGGATGTGGAACCAGGGTTGATAAACTGCAGTGTGATGGGTGTATGAGATCCAGGTGTGAGGGGTGATTACTGCAGGGGGAGACAGGTACTCAGCACGAGAGTGAGGCCACGCCGAGAGAGAAGAGAGGAGGAGGAGGAGGAGGAGGAGGAGAGGGAGGAGCAGCCTCTCATGACAGCAGCAGACCATATAGCAAAGTCACATAGGTAGAAGACGGACCGCAGACCTTGTACTTATATAAAAGTAGCAATACTACATTGCAGAAATACTCTATTATTCAAAAAAGTTCATCTTCATAAGCGATTGTTCACGGTGGCAAAATGAAAGCTGATGGTGTCATTATTCCATAGCCATTACATTGTACAATCAACATTTACTTCATAATGATAAATTGAAGCAAAATACTTAATATTGGCTTAAAAATAAACTTTAAGTACCAAAAATAAAATGACTCAGTATGCAGAATAATGTGACTGTAATTATTAATGCAATAATGTGTTCATCACTGTAATATTTGCAGCTAATAAAGGCAGAACTCATTTTTTCAGTTACTTTATAACTTCACCTGCTCTCACTGATGTTTTGGGAACACTTGATGATGTTAAACTCAATTCAAAGGTCTTTTGGACAAAAAGCAGAAAAATATTAATTATCCATAAACACAACTTTGGGGTGAATTAAAAAACTAAAAAAAACACTTGATCACAGCAGATAATCGACTGGAAACTTAAAATAAGAATAGCTCAGATTACAGTTTATATAAAATGTTGATTTTTTGGAGGGATTTCCCTGAAATACAGCTCAATTTAAACACTATACAAAATTCATTTGTTATTAATTTCATCCACAGACGTTACTCACGTCTGAGTAACGAGCCTGCAGTTTACTTTAGCAATGATTGGCCTCAGTCAATGTAATCAAGTGCACTGATCGAACTCTGCCTGTCTGGGATTGAAGGGACCTCAGACGCCTCCTCACAAAGCCCAAAAACGTACACATTCTGTTCTGTTTTTCACCAGCAGAGGGCACACGAGGTCCACTTCAGGAACCAGATTCTTGGTGAGACAGTAAAACCGCTGACAGCGAGGCTTCTGCCTGCCTGTCCTGTTTGAGCAGCACAGATAAATCGCTGCAGGTGTGAAATCGTTTTATTCCTCTGAGGCAGAAACTGAGATTAGAGGTGACGACAGGGAGCTTTGCTTTTAGACTGAATGTGGAAGACGTCACTTCTTCTTCTAAACTTTCTGTGTGTAAAATGCTAATAATTTCACTCTCGAGCACCTGCCGATGAGTCCATCTTTCCAACCGTGCACTGGGATCAGACATTGCTCAAACTCACACAACTCCGTTTCTGGGATGAGTTTCCAATCTTTGCAGGGATACCAAATATGTTTGTAAATTAAAAGATTTATGAGATTCATACAGCAAGAAAAAAATCAAGTCTTGCAACTTTCTCCAAATGCTGGTCATAAAAAAAAGAAACAATTTCTGTGTCCTCCCTTCCTTCATCTTCCATCCTTCCTTCCTTTCTTTTTGTGTGTGTGTGGAGGAGGACAGTGTGTTTGTGAGGTGACGACAGGGGAGCGTGTGTGTGTTTGTGTGTGTGTGTGTGTGTGTGTGTGTGTGCATGGATTTTACAAAGATGATTGGAGAAGCACTTTTCCTGTTGGTGGTATTTTAATAAAGCATGTCAGAAGTCGTTCTTTTCTTCTACATATCTGAGTCCCTCGACTTCACAGGACTAAAAAATACTTATCACACTGTGTGTCTGTCATAATATTCTGTTGTTCCAGGATTTTAACTGAAATTTGACTGGAATGATTTTGCTTCCGAGAGTCACGTCTGAAAATCAATCAGCCTCAGAGCGGTCGAGTGTCAAATCCTAATTTTTGTGACTTAAGTCTGTCTCAAGTCTCAAGTGTCCAATGCACAGCTGCTCGTAGAGAAACACATTTCAAATCAGCTAAACCTCTTTCACTTGATATAAAGCAGCAGTTGAAGTGCCTTCATTTGCCTTACAGACATTACTGTCAAACAGCCTGATAGATGTCAGAAGACTCTGACGGTTAAAAACAGGCTGTGCAGTGATTTGGGGTTCTCCCTCCCGTCCCCGCTGACCTGCTGCTGTGCATCGTGCAGCTCTAAACTGAGGCAATGGGATGATGTCAGCTTCACGGCCGGGGCTGAAGTCTCTGATAACAGCACGCTTCATTGGATCACACAATCCCTTACTTCACCGCGCTGCCTGCTGGGATGACAATGGAGGCTGAAACACTGAGGCCCTTCAGCAGCACTGATATGATGCCACAGTCAGCCACACAGGCTGCCGGGCCAACAACGCGCGCGCACACACACACACACACACACACACATACACACAACAGATCTGCGTAATGTTCTCATGAGAGGAGCATGTTTTCAGATAGAAAGTGTGAGTAATGTTAATTAAAGTATTTTATCCTAAGCAGCTGGATAAAAGTATCTGGTCTGATCATAAACATCAGTGCAAATGCAGCTGGAAGCGTCTCTATATTTTTGTCCACCCCATCAGTGAGGACAGGTTAAATAAAAAGCACCATAAACTACATCCTCCAAAACGGTTACACAGTTAAATCAACACAAAATCTGAACATAAAAACCTTCATGAAGGATTTATTGCATGACTTTGGAATTAGACTATTTTAGTTTTTGCTCATAATAAACATGCAAAAGAGTGTATTTACTGGTGATTTGATGAGGGTATTCTTTGTTTTCATGAAAATGTTAAGCATCTATAAGTGGATCTTTGAACCACCTCATCAGCATCTCAGAGCCCTGCAGGATGCACAACTGTGCCTTAAATTAAGAAGGTGACAAGCAATTTTAAAACCTCAGTTCACCCTAAAATCAAAAATCCATAGTTTTCTTCTTGGTGCTATTTATCAATCTACATTAGAGGTTCACAAGTGTTGTGCCGTGGTGCAAAAGTGGGTTTGGTCCACTCTGGATGGAATTGACTCCTGAACATGTCAATTTTATTTAAAAAACTCAACACATAAATACAGTGAATTTCTGGCACAGAGCTTTTACTGTGAAGTGCCATGTCTGTTTGTTCTTGCAATGCATTTTATTTCTTTCTGCTCTAAATTATGTATTGTTTACATTTTGTAAAATAAAACTGAATATGCGATAAATTATAATGTGTGGACCTTAAACTAATGATTTCAGACAAATCTGGACCCCATGACTGGACCTGCTGGGAAGCACTGATCTACATTGTGCTATTTATCAATCTACATTAGAGGTTCACAAGTGTTGTGCCACACACACCACACACACACACACACACACACACACACACAGCCTCACACATCTCCCCATGTTCCTTCTCTTTAGCTCTTCAGTAAGGACAAACAGCCGTTGGACTGTCCGGCTGTGGGCATGTACAGTATGCTTGTCCGTGTGTGTGTGTGTGTGTGTGTGTGTGTGTGTGTGTGTGTGTGTGTGTGTGTGTGTGTGTGTGTGTGTGTATGGGTCTCCTTGCTGTTTGTGATGCTGCTTAATTAACTGGACTGGAGTGTTGACGGACATCTGCTCTCAGCCTGTCGTTTAGGGTAGCTTGACCCCCAGCACGTGTGTGTGTGTGTGTGTGTGTGTGTGTGTGTGTGTGTGTGTGTGTAACAAGCAGGTATGGACATTGGCCAAGACTGTGCCAGATAAACGTTGGATCTCATGACCAGATGGTGCCAGCTAGCGTCCCCTCTGTAGACTGGTGACCGCTAAAAACACTCCCTCAGATGTAACCCCGGTGCCCTGCATCAAACTGTCAGCGAGAGCGGCCAACCAGTCGGGTAAAGACACACAGGAGGGACCAAAACACACACACACACACACACACACACACACACACACACACACACACACGCCTACACAACAAAATGATGTGGATAAAGCTCAGGTGAAAGGCCTCTTTGGACAGTTAAAGTATTTCACTGCACATTGTCTGTCTGTGTGCATGTATTGTGGTAAGGACATGGCTTCTTGGTAAAAAAATAAACTGCATTAAAAGATGGTATCAGTTCAATATGACTCTAGACATTCTGCATCCAAAATTGGGTGATGACAATTTTGAGTACGCAATGAGCCAAAGAGTCCACTTAGTAAAAAAAACCCCACCAAAAACATAACTAATAACAAATAAATAAATAACTAAAACAACTTTATGTCATAGCAAATTTCTGCTAAAACTATTTTAGCATGATAACTGAAAAAATAAAATGTTTTTTTATTTTTATGTATTTCCACTTTCTTTGTTTTCATTGTGTGCACGGATGGGTTTTAATGTAGTTACGTCCTTTTTGTGGAGCATGACTGGGGAAAAACGTGGACCTGAGGCATGACCAGATGGAAACCGCTGGTTACATTTAGAGAATCATCTTTTTCTCTGTGTTTCAGCTCTCTGTTCAGACCAAAAAAGTTTTTTTCTCCCCTAAAATGGAGCTTTTCTAAAGTGGCCTCCAGAGTGTGTAAATCTTAAAATGCTGGCTTGATGTGTCAGTGTGTTTGGGGTAAACAGAGCTTTTGCAAAACGAGCCCAGTGAGGACTGAGGGGCTGTGAGCCACAGTGGCACCAAAAAAGACAAACTCTGACTTTCTTTGTGGTTGTAAATTTGAAATTCTAATAAATCTGAACAGCTGTTGTTATTTACCTGGATTTACTTTGATTTTGTTGGACGATGTCACAGTTATACAAAAAGTTAAAGTTTGCTTAAGTTTGGAGTCTCAGATTCTAAGTTTCATCCATGAATCGTGGTGTTAGTTCAGACAGAGCACTGAAGTTGCTATTGTTTCTTTCACGCTTCACAATCACTGTCACATTCGACTGGTAAGATCTCCATTCACACAGTTACACAGCGCCGCCTTTATGACCTGAAAAAACACTCTGCTTATGTTCTGAATTCAAGGTTCATGCAACACTTCCAAACAAATGAGTCCAAACACACATCCTCTCTCAATCTTTCTTTTAACCTCTGCTCCTTCCCACCTCCCCAAATGTATTGTCCTCCATCTCTACCTCTTTGTCTCTTATCACCTCCGTCTCTCTCCTCCTCTCCTCTCCTCCCTCGTTCTTCTGTCTGCATTACTTGTTCTCTCTGCAGTTGGCAGTGCGCCTGGACTTTGCTCTGCTGCTGTTTTCGCTGCCTCGCTGTGAGCAGTCTCCCCCTCCCTCTCTAAAGTTGCCACCACCTCCACATCCCCTCCTATCACCTCCTCCTCTTTGCATCTCTCTAACTGTCCTCCTCCTCCTCCTCCTCCTCCTCCTGCTTGAGTCTTGTGGATTGGGTTGTGCGGGGCTGTCAGTCCCTGGCTGGGCCTGCCAAGCTGCACGTCCCGGTCAGAGGGGAGGCCGGGGCAAATGGTCGGGGCGTCGTTGTGGGTCCGGCCGACCTCCCACCACTGAGCAGCGGACCCCCTCAACAGATTGAGCCTCCAGCTGGCCGGCACGGGGCCGGCCGTGGCCCCATGCTGAGGGCACACATGCCACAAAGCACAAATTCCCACTTGCACACAAACGCACACACACACTTCCACTAACATGTGCGTGTATTTCGACACATGCTTTTCTGCATATAAAGACACAAACATGCAGACACACAAACACCAACCTGCAAAGACACACACAAGGGTATCTCAATTTAGTCAACTTAGTCAACAAACAAAAACTTAAGACTCTTCAGCTGTGCTGCAATTTTTGAAAATGAAAATACAAAAGTAAAGTACAAGAACCTCGAATTTGTAATTAAAGGAATGTGACAATTCCCTTATTATGCATGAATTTAATCCTTAATAAAATTTAACAAGTGAGTCAAATAAAAATTCACCCCCTGCACAGTTGTCATGAGCAAGGAAATTAACTATAGTGACCAAAACGGCTCTTGGAATCAGCCTCAAGTGGCCATTTGGGGAACCGCAGTTTTTGGCACTTCCGTTCAGGTTGCCTCTGCACGTTTCCTGTAAACTTGAGTGAAAATTTTGATTTGAGGTTGCATGATTTCACAGAGGTCGTCGTGATAAGAGTCTGATGAAATCATTAACGGTGTGACTTATTCTCTGTTTATATAGTAGTATTGTGTTGCTCTAAACATATACATCTTTCCCACCAAAATAAGCATGTGCACGTGCATTTTTCAAACATGGTTAAACCTGTTAAATATAGGTGATAGACTGCATTCCCACTGCCAGTGAACACACCACTGCAGTAGAAGAGTCTGCCTTTCGCTCTGTCAGCTTTTGTATGTGTGTGTGGGTTGTTTTGTTGGTGTGTCCATGCAGCGTCATGGCCAGAGCAAAGAGCAGGTAAACTGTAGACAGCAACAGGAAGAGAGGTCTTTAAAAACTTTCCAGTTTTTCTTCTCTTTATTTATCTCTATTCAGTTTCTCTTTCAAACTCAGTGCAGACTAACTTGGAATAATGTTTTAGTGCTGCGTAGGAGGAGATGGATGGTAATTAGTGATGGCATGTCATTGCATCTCGCCGGTTAAGGAGCTGAAATTGCCATGTTCACCCAGATATGATGCTCACATCAATGCCGATTGGAGCCAGAGGCGATAAAAACCTGTGTCTGCTGCTGAGTCATTTGACCCGGGTGTGAATGGCGATCATACGCTTTCTCACTGCATTAAAAAGCCAGATGTTAGTGGGTTTTTTGTGCAGTGGGAATGAGACAATAGTCATAACTTGTTAGACAGCCACTGTATTTTTCTGTCCTTGCACTTATTTACAGTTAATGCCCAGTTTGCCTTTGTTAAGCTCACTCACTACCCCCCACCCCCCACCTTTCTCTCTCTCTCTCTTTCTCTCAGCCAGGTAAAATTCTCTTCCTGTCTTCATTAGCTACACTTGCATTGGGAGATTTCCTGCCTGCCAAGGTCCTCCGGGCCCCCAGACACCAGAGCAGAGGCCTCCAGGGGCCAGAGGAGCCAGCCTGTGCACTGTCGGTCTGCAGTCTGTTCTCCAGTTGTGACAGCGGACGCATCCTTATGATGACAATTAGTGGCTGTTAGAGAGCACAGATGAGCAGGGGAGGCCGGAGAGAGGGAGAGAGAGAGAGGGGAGGAAGAGGAGGAGGAGGAGGAAGAAAGGGGGGGGGCAGGTGGTGCAAAAAGCAGGACACAATTAACAAACATGGGAAAAATACCCACTAATGAGGATGGGCAAAGCTCAGGAGACCTGGTGAGACGGAGGGGTGAGGAGGGAGAGGAGGGATTATGACTTTAACTCCACATCAGGGGAGCAGGGGGAGGAAGGAGGGAGGGCAGAGGAGCAGGAGTTACTTTATGACAACATGTGTGAGGTTGAAAGACGAAGAAAAGACGTAAAAAGAGAGACTCTTCTTCACAGGTGTCCTCAGTAAGTGACACCTGATCTGGGAAGTGGAGTTTGAACGAAAATGGCGAATGTCCTCGGAAAAGAATGCTAGCATCAGTCATTTTGGCAACCGAAATGACTTCAGCCCCGACAAAATGTAGCTAAACGTTTATTTCAACAGAAACAATGGTGCACTGGGCACCCAGGAGCACTGTCTTTAAAGTGCTTGGAAAGGAAAAAGCAGTGGGAATTTTTTTGTTTGCATTTTAATGTCCTTGTGTCTATAATAACAAAATTTAACTTTTTTTTTTATCTGACCCCATAATCTTTAAGAGTTACCACAGTCTCTCATTCTCTAACCTTTATTCAAATTCAAATTATTTTTTTTTTTGGCATGAATGTTTACGTTAAATTGTTGCCAAAGCAAAATAGCAGATTAAATGATTACATTTTGCACAAAAAAGTTAGATAATCACAAGATAAAAATACATCGTAGAATTACATTTTAGACACATACTTTATACATACTGTCTTAAACATTTAGTTTATAGCTTGTCTCTCTTAGTTTATGACAACATTGTCATTATGATGACCGTCATTTAAACCCAAAAGATAACCAAACCAACTCGTGTTTCTGCATATTAACCTAAATACTGTAACATAATAAAGCAGCACGAATAAATGTCTAACTGCAAACTCTGAAATAAGCCCAAAAATACATACTGCTGTCTACTTTTCAAACTGTGTAATATAAAATATGAGTCCAGGTAATATATTTACAACACTGGCTATGTAAAAGAAAAAGGAGAAAGGTTTGCTTGCATCTATATCACAAGTCCACACTCGTGGGAATATTTCTCTCAAGTTTTAATGAATCATTTAGGAGAAGAGACTGCAAACATTTTGGCCTGAAGCAAACAGCAGCGTCATTAAGAAGGCACCTGTTTACGTCGGTGAGCGGCTCTTTACTCAAATTGTCAAAGGACTGTAGAGAATTAACACACCTGTAATTGTAGCTACAATATGTTGACACTGTGAGTCAACAATCACTGAGCCAGGAAGCAAAACCTGTTTTTTTAATATCCATTAAGAAATACCCCTTTTTTAAAAAGGGGGTTCACAATATTATTCTTTATTGCATATAAACTTTTCATTTGAAAGAATGACTATGATATTTCCTCTTTCAAAAGTCTCAGTCTCACTTTAAGTCCAACTCAAGTCTCTAGTCCCTTAACGTGGACGACTGTGGCTGACTGGACTGACCTGGTTCGGCACCCTTACAACCGAAAAGTACAAATTCTCTGCGATGCCACGACACCGTCGCACCCCATCTTCTTCCCACGACCCACATCCAGTCTGTGTATGAGCCGTGCATTATCACGCACCGCATCTATTGTCTCCCAGCCAACAATGCAAGGGTTTAATAACTGGCTAACCTAGAGAGACATGTAGCTAAAACAACAATAACAAAAACAACAACAACTCACAAAGACCCCCCCAAAAAATAAAAAAAGGGGAGAAAAAAAACTGTGACAATGATGCCATCCAGGGAGCACAAGTCCTCCATTGTTGAGGGCTGACACGCCGTATTGTGCCTGGCAGACTACATTGCCTCATAGCAGCTGGGATGTGCTGGCAGGGGAAACAGGCCTGACTGTCATCAGCTGGGGGAGATACAGTGTGATGCAAGCAGCATTACATCACATATGATCCTCCAGGCGATCGCTTCTGCACCACGCGGCACTGAGAGGAGACCTTTGACTGGCTGTAAGAGATGCTATGAGTTCATCTGAGGACTAAAAAATACAAACCAATTCTTTTTTTTTTCCATCCTAGAACTTTTGATAAAATAAGTAAGAAATCTGAAGTCATTTTTGGGATATATGGGATAAGATCTTCGGGTTTTTTGTTTTGTTTTTTTTGCTTTTTTTGCAATTTTTGAAATTATTTTTTATACCTTAAAAGGCCCTTCCCTTCCTCGCAGTTTGCAAATCAAGTAAATTTTTAGTATAAATTATATATAATGAAGGTGTGTGCACAGATTTTGAGAAGATTAAGACTCTTTTTGAGCTTTTCTCAGCTTGATTAGGTTAATATTTGTTTTCTACGGACAAAATCTATTTATTTTTCTATCTAATTTTGATTCTTTATTCCCACACAAATTCAGATGAAATTGTATTTCATCCCTTTAAAGCTCATTAATTATTGCCAAAACTACTGAATGTTTACATGTTGAACTTTGGATGGTTTTATTGTAATTTTTTCTTTTTTAAGCAATAAAAATTTTGAATATGTTTCTTCCAGTTTCCTCTCACAGTCTAAAAGCATGCAGCTAAGATGAATTTTTCACTACACAGTCTAAAGACCGACACGAAGCTGCAACTTTTGGGACTGAAAAATGAAATCAATGCCGGAGAGATAAGAACTGCAGACTTTGGAACGGCCACTTGAGGCTGACTCCAAAACAAAGTAAATCTCCATAGATGCACATGTTAGAGTGCACAACTTTACAGCAGAAATTAACATGTTTACAGCCTGACACTAAAAATGGTGTGTTAATTTATAAAAGCATCTTGTGATAAATGAGCATGTTGCGTATTCACAAATGAATGAAACACAAATTTTAAATACAGTAGGGCTGCATCAATAAAATCGTTTATAATCGATTATTAAACGTGTGAGCAACGAATAAAATTATTGATTTGTTGTGTTGCTTGATTATTGCGCCACTCGCTGTCTCACGGGACTGTTTATGTCACATGCAGATGGGAGAGGAATGGCGGAGGCAGAACGTTTGTACGAAAACTTCGAAAGTTTGGAGCACTTCATTTTATGCAAAACAAGGAAGTGTGTTAGCTGCAAAATATGCAAAAGTGACGCTGCACACGAGTGTGACGGTTATGATGCAGCATCTAAAATGAAAGTGAAAGTGAGGAAAAGGAGAGCTTAAAGGCAGGTAAGTCTCTACAAAAAACAGGTATGATCAGTTTTAAAGTAAGGAAATGTAATGGTATATTGTAAAAGCTGTCAACATTCAGCTTTTGAATTGTTTCATGTTTGGTTTTGTAGTTATTTATTATGTAATATTATTTCGACAGCTCAGGGATACTCAAGCAACCGCCTGTTAATGTACTGAACTTTTAGCACTGTTGTCAATCTGTTTTTGAACAAAGTGATGGGAG
The DNA here is from genome assembly GCF_008729295.1 of Plectropomus leopardus. Classification (NCBI taxonomy): domain Eukaryota; kingdom Metazoa; phylum Chordata; class Actinopteri; order Perciformes; family Serranidae; genus Plectropomus; species Plectropomus leopardus. The sequence continues at coordinate 27,545,427 of NC_056472.1, forward strand.
AAAAAATGCTTATCTTATTATTATTTCTATTCTTATTTTTTAATCCAATTCATCTCTTACTCGAAAAAATAATCAACTGATTAATCGATTATCAAAATAATCTTTAGTTGCAGCCCTAAAATACAGGATTAAGAAAATAATTCTTTTCCATACATAAGTCAACCCAGTGACACTAAGGTCACATTTCAGTGTTTCCGTGTGTGTAAAAATGCCTCCATATATTCTCGCGCTGGTATGACGGCTAGTAAAATACACAAAATCAACAGAATTTAATGTCTCCAAGTCATAATGCAATTAAAATAATGTCGCCCCATTATCTGTATGCAAACAAAATTAGCTGCAGGACCGCTCTGTCAGTTTTGAGCTGTTAAAGGAACTGCTGCACCTAACACACACACACACACACACACACACACACACACACACACACACTTTTCTCAGGCAGGTCCTAATTGCCTATAAATGTCAGTGTGGCTCAGGGTGCGATTGTCTTCTGGTAAATTAACTGGTGGGACTGGCACCTCCTCATTAGACAAGAGAAACACGACTCAGTGAGAACACAACACACTGGTCAACACTCAGTTTGCAGCTACTGGCTACAACCCTAAATCCCCCTGAGGTTTTATCAAAGGCAGAAAGAGGTGCTATGTGTGTGTGTGTGGCTGCATGCACGTGTGTGTGCATATGTCTGTATGTGTGTATGCATTTTGTATTCATGCATTTGTGCTTGTGTGTGCATCTGAGTCCTCCTGAGGGAAATTAGTCGTCTCTACCCTGCTCCGTCTCCAGGTCCGTCCCTGATGTTTTCTCCCTCTGCCAGGACACTCCCACTCCCATCGGGCCACACTGCGGCTAATTGCTAAATACACTAGCTGTTGTTTCAGATGTTGGCAACTGTCTCTGCAGAAATGAATACCATTCAGACTAATTGGGAAACAATATCAAGACACGGGTCTCTATAGTTTTTACGTTGTCTTTTACGGAACAAGTGCTGATCATCATCACATGAACCTCATTTCATCTTAGAAATCAAGATCCAGGCCGTTATGTTTTTGGTCGAACTGGTTATATTGTTTTAATTACTTCATTACACTGGAATACTTAAGAAGAAAACATTTTTAAACATTAAGATAGTATTTTGTGGAAAGTTTAGACAGCAACTGGAAAGTTCTGATGCAGACCAATCAATTTTTGCTCAGTTTAACCCTTGCACTCTTGCATTTTGTTGTGCAAATGTTTTGTTGTAAAATGACAGTAAACAAACATTGCAACCTTGCAAAATATGAACAAAGAGTTGCTGAAAACAAACAAAAAATATCCTAAATCCTTTGCCCGCCATGTTTATGCATTTATGACATCTAGTCAGCAGCTTGTGTTAGAAAATAACGTTATCGGTGTTAGTATACTCGCCTGGCATGCTTTATTGTTAAATGTTTGCTTTCTAATAGATGCATATACTTAAATGTGCAACTGCTAAAAATAAATGAAAGCTACTAGAAACAAAATAACAAAATATATAACATTTTACCATCAATTACTGACACTGTTTCCATGGTTTCCGCCTTTTCTGCTGCCCTGAAATCTCATGCAAACGTCACAACTCTGCAACCTGGATATCATCGAAACGAATACAATATTTCTGAGTAGCAAGTGAAGCCAACATAAGTATGGACAGTAAAATAAGAAAACAAGTCACTGTTAAGTATTGCAAATTTTGGGGGGTTATGAGGACATGTGTAAAAATACTACGGCAGGTTTAGTTATGCTTCACCTCTTTCCCCAGCACTGCAGACTATGGAAGGTTTTTTTTTTAGCTCATTCACAAAACATTATTCACTGACTGAATGGATCTGTAGCTTTTCTCCTTGACCAGCATCACTTTGTGAGAGCTCACACAGAGCGCAGCGCCGCTCGTCACAGCACTCTGTGAACTTGAGTCAGTTGTTTCGCTCTCTAAAGGTGTAAAAGGAGAGCTGGTGGGAGATTTATTCACTCCTTAGCAGCAGCAAGCAGCTGAGTGTCTGCAGCTTTCAGAACCCTGGAGAGAGCGAAACAACTGACTCAAGTTATATATATATATATATATATATATATATATATATATATATGTATATATTTATATAAAGAGATTTCGATTTCTTTCAAAAACTTGGGAAGACGGCAATGAGCAATGAAACAAGAAATTAAGCAAAAATTTGCAAAAGGTTAGTAAAAAGTACAAGAAAATTACCTGAAAATTAGTAATAAAAAAAAAAATAAAATAAAAACGTTTAAAAAATGTTTAAAAAAAAAGCAATGACAACAAGAAATGAACCTGAAAAATGTGATTTAAAAATGAAACCTTAAATATAGGTGGCAGATCAGAAAATGGTTATAAAAAAATCAATTTTGGAAGGCAACACATCTTGATTGTGGTTTTGTTGCATGTTAGAGCACAAAAACTAAATTTCTGGCATGAAGCGGTGACGTTTAGTGCTGAAGCTGTAGATTATTCAATTCCATTTTATGGTCCTGTAGCCGCAAAGAAACGTCTCAAAAGGATGCCGTACATATTTGGCCAGAAACGATAAAAAAAATTTTGCCAGTGGAAAAATAGGCCAGAAATGCAAATTTAATTTTTATATTATTTTGGCAGACGTGTCACAGGATTTGGGAGTGTTGTCTGTTATTTAAGAGATTTATTTCTTATCCAGTGCTAAATTATCCAAATTTTCCAACTGAAAATGTGTTTTCTGTCATTTCTGTGTGAAACAAACAAGCATTGAAAACAGTTGCTGCTCCTTGAAACGTCTGAGTGTGAGAATAGAAGGTTTTCAGGCTCGGCAGCATGTATGAGCCATCTGTTAGACAGTGAATGTGTCTCTGCTTCCTTCACTGTGACAGCACTCACTGTGATTTACACTGTTACCGCCAACTGTCTCTCATACTGAAAACAGGGACGTCTCTGTATACAGTATGCTGATGGTACACAGATTATAGTGCTCAGCCTGTCGCTCATAGTCCCAGAAAGAAAGAACGAAAAAAGAAAAGAGACAGAAAGAAAGAAGTGACACCATTCAGTGCGTCACATGAGTGTCTCCTCTGTGCGTTTAGATGCAGGTGTGTGTTTAGTCTCCCTGGCTGTGTTGTCTTTGTGTGACACACTGAATGGGGACAAAACATACACGTGCACACACACAAACAAACACACAAAACCAGGCTGTGTTCACCAGTCCACAGACAGTTTGCGTGTGCGTGTGTGTGTGTGTGTGTGTGTGTGTGTGTGCTACTGAGGAAGAGTGTCATTTGACTTTATACATGAGGTCACTGGATGTCTGTCCATCCATCACTCTCAGTGCTGCTACCTGTGGATGACAGCTGTATTACAACAGTCTACCATCACTGAGTATTACAGTTTAAAGGAATAAGAAAAGAGAGATTTCTCGTTCGCAGAATAACCATTTATCAAATACCAGCCCATTCTCACCCCAAACGTGTCAAATTGCTCTGCTCTGCCAGCTCAATCGGGGTATGAGCATGACGCCCCAACACCGTCTCACTCCGAAGTTATGAAACGGTGATGGTCAGTTAACCTACGGCGTTTGGAGTGAGAACGGGTTGCGTAACCACGTGACATGAGGAGCGTGAATGCGCTCGTAGGGAGAGTGGGTGGGGAGGCAGATGGGTCCCACACACAAACGACTTTCGTGTTGAAGTCTGGCGTTTGCATCCCATGTGGATGTGTTTCCCGTCTGAGTGTGTGTTTTCTTCACCTTACCACGTGCCTCTTTTGCCTACACCTCACCATCCGTGAGTTTGGTGCCTAATCCCAACCATCGTGACAGTCCTCGCTGTTGTGTGAACGTAGGGACGGTGCCGCATCATCCCACCATATGTATTTGTTGATATCACTGCATGGCATCTCAGAGTGTCATAGGTTGATGCTGTAAGGATAACTACAACATCATAGGCTGACGGGGAGGGTCGCCGACCAAACGTTACCATGTAACGAGTTCGGAGTGAGACTGTGTTGGATGCCAAAAGCCACCTTCGGCATCCAATCACAATGCGGCTGGACCGCATCAGAGAGAATAAGCTCAGACAGAACTGGCGGCGTTGTTATTATTAGAAAACACACACACACACACACACACACACACACACACTGACAACCATGTTGTTCTGCTGCAGAGCTGTGTACATCATGTACACAGCTCTGATCTACTGGCAAGAGGAAAGGAGTCTGTGGCCTTTTAGCTATTTATTTTCCATTTTAAATATAATGCATGCACTACTTTTGGTGGAAAGTAGTGTTGGATTACGCTGCATGAGTTTTGTGAGAGTTTGTAAATGGACGTTTTAATATATTTTTGCTGTTCTTTAACCCAAAAGTCAACCTTGTGAAAGTCTGAAAAGACTGTGATATTAAAACTTTTCTCAAGAGTAAAACTATTTTCACAAAAAAAAAATCAAAAATATTTAAAAAGTGCTCATTATATGATGGAGAATCACACACACACACACACACACACACACACACACACCTTTTTTCTGCAGCAGCCTTTCAATACTTAACCGTCACTGAGACTGTATGGTGACCTGATCTTATTCTGTTGGTCCATACACACACACACACACACACACACACACACAAAAACACAAACACACACACCCTTTGTGTCTCTACTTCATATATAGTCTCTTTAGCTTTAAAGCCCTGTGTGTGTGTGTGTGTGTGTGTGTGTGTGTGTGTGTGTGTGTGTGTTTATGTGTGTCAGTAGGAGACCACAGGGATGCCCCCTGACAGTGCTTTAAGTTGAACTTCATTGTATCACTGTTCAAATCATTTGAACTACATGCATTCATGGTTCTGCACCAAGTTTTCTTTTGTCAAGGAAATATTAGGAAAAGGTGACCAAGATGACGTCTTCATCTTACAGTCAAAAATTCAAATGTATTCAAATTGCAATGATATGAAACAAAGATAGTCACTTTTCAGCTGAAAGCTGAAACAAACACATAATTTTGTTTTGCTCAAAAATGAACAATAATGACCAATCAAACATCAAACTTGTTGATTAATCTTGTCAGCTTACTGAAGGTTCACTAAAAATAACCATATAAATCAAATTTTAAGACAGTTTGCCTAAGTTAAAGATACGGAAAGTATTAATCATGCAAATCACTCTGCAGGATGGACATTTCTGCTCTGTGTGAGTTTGCACATGTATGACAGTGGGATGGCTGTGTGTTTTTTTGGGGGGGGGGGGGCGGCAGTGTGTGTGTGTGTGTGTGTGTGTGTGTGTAGCACAATGTTTGTACTGTGGGGGTATGCAGACAGATGGCCGGGACACTTGTACGTCTGTGGTTGAACAGTCCCACCATTGTCTGCGTCACAGAGAGAGCGGATTGTTGTGGCGGCCCGTCACACTGTAGTGTCTGTAAATCTCACATGTTCTGAGCACCACAACTCACTCCGACTCCCAAACCGATGCTGCTGCCTCCCCAACCATCAGCCACGTGATTTATCCCCAAACTCGACCTGCACTCGACATTAGGTTATATTGACCATAAACAAAGATTATATATGATTTTATTTTCTACGTCCTAATTTTACAACCAGTTATGGCAACGAGGCAAGCAACGACAACAGTCAAAACCAGATGATCACACAGGTTGAGACTATTTAATTCGGAACAATACGTTTTATTTTGTATAAAACTAAATGGCCAAACATATATGGATATCTGCACCATTTATGTCAACACTAGAACATCACCCTCTCTGTTTTTCTTTTTGTTTTCCATTTTTAACCCTTCAAAACCTGGATTGACATCAGTTTCCTGCGTTACATTCAGACGCCTTTCACAACCATTTAAACCTGTAAAACCTGAGCAAGTCAGTTCGATAACAGCTAAAAAAGGAACGTGACACTTGGCAAGAGATGTCCCACAAACTGCAAGAAAAGCTGGCAAATAACAATAATTCAAGACATATCCAAACATTTTTGTAGAAACAAACCCGGCTATTTTTTTATGTCCATGGTTTATATCCATCCATGTTTGTAGCAGCCAAACTATATTACAAAGTCCAAAATTAGGAAATCCATTCTATAAACTTTGATTGTACCGTTTTTAATATGATTGAATAAAATAAATTATAAAACTCCACTCCACTAAATCAGAATACAAACAGAACTTTCCCTTTTGGATCCATTTTTATTGTAAACAAAAGTTTCCACAAGCAATAGTACAAACAGCACAACAAGCAAAGTAGTGACCTCATGCAAAGCTTGCTGCATCACTCATTTTCATAAAAACTCCCAAATGTATTTTACGCCAAAAAGAAAAAAGATGTTTTCCTGACCTCAAGCAAGTGGTTTTTGTGCTACACGTATTAACAAGAACATTGTCGCAACGTAGAATTGAAATCGTCAAGTTTATCTGCTGCATAAGAAACAAACAAATGAAACATATCTGTGGTTGCTGTTGAATATACAGAAAATAGATACATAAATATTATTACTGTGGTTATTTAGACATTGTATGTACATACAAATAAATGTGTGTTCAGCTTAACAGCTTTATCACAATACTTTAATTACTTCTTGACAGTTTTACAAAAAACTAAACCTTGTTAAAGGCTCACACACAGACAAACACGTCATTCAAAGCTCAGAGGAAAACATACGAGTGAAAAAACCTTTCTGGTCTCATGTATGTTTGTTTGAAAAAGAAACAGACATGTTGAAAGTGACACCTCTTTCTAAAAGTGTACAGATGGGATCCAACACAAAAGAACTTTGAAGCAATTATCATAATCTCTCTCTCCCTTCGTTTCCCCTCATGATTAAACATGGGAGAGTTAAATCAGACGATTAGCATGCTGTCAGGGAGAAGTCTAACTGCTGTTGTGTTTCACAGTGTGAGAGACAAAGCGCTGGCCTGCACACCGACAAGCCTCCCCGGCCAGCTACAGTAAACTGGTAAACACACGTCTGTTTGGCTCAGCGGGGGATGACAAACACCCGCCGAGGAGGCAGAGATGAGAGGGCTGGAGGAACTGAGGAGAAAGCCCGTTTTGACTCTTTGGCTTCTGTGTCTCTTGGCGCCTAATGTCCAGAAATCAGGGGCCAAACAAGTCATTCTGAAAGGTCCCGGCACGACTGCCAAAAGCAGAATGGATGGAGACAGAAGGGAGAGGGAGGAGGGGGGTAAAGGGCAGTTTATTTTTGAAAGGGAGGCTGGACAGCAGACTCACCTTCAGCTTTTTTTTTTTTTAATTTATAAGGTTGGAGTGGGTGGACGCAGGAGAGAAAGCTCTGACGAAAGATTAAAATAGGTAGCAAATTCTGCAGCTCCTTTTCGAATGAATGTCTTCACAAAGATGTTTTAGGATTTTTTTGCCTAATTTTTTATGTGTTTCAGCGGAAAACATTGATTAGGGTACAATGAGAAAGATACGCAAATGCATCGTGGATAAGGAACAGATATGCAACAGAACAGTATTTCCTCCATTATTTTTTTTTAATTTCTTTTTATATCATGGTTTATATCAAGGTAGCTTGGAAAGTATTACTTCTGTTCTTGTGCATTTTGACGCAGTATCGGTAATATAAGGTCTATTACTAAACATTTCTGATGAAGGCTTGGTTCAAGTGTTCTGAACTAAACTAAAGATTAAATTGCGAAAATTTATATCCCAAACTGTCTCTCTCTACATACAAAGGGTTGTGTATCAGTAGGTGGGTTTCCATTAACCCTCAAATGGTGCAAATTGAAACTGCAAATATAAAATAAACCTACTAGAAACATGCCAATTAAAAAAAACTTTATTTATTGCAAAAAAAGTTTTTACGCGTGTGTGAGATGATATTTCAGGCAATTCAAAAAAGCTACTTTTAGCTTTTAAAGGTCACACGATGCTATGGCTTTGCGCTTGTCAGTAGGAACTGGCTTCCTCGTGCATGATGTAGCAGGAGCTACAAGAGCTGTGACTGTATCACATTGACTCTTCATAAGTTGAGTGCATCATCGGGAAGTTTTGAATCCACAATTCCTCTGTGAAATCGTGGACTATCACCTCCCGGAAATCCCTCATATGTGGCCACTCTCACGTATACGGGGGGCTTGCCTTTCAGTTATCGCTCACATAACACTCCTACGTTGCCTTCGATTGGAAATAATGATGGCTAGTGCGGTGGTTGCAACAGAAATAAACCTGCTGATGTTTTGGAAAGTCACGTAACATCGCTCAGTGGAAGCGCAGTCATCTCGCAATTGTGTTTTATCAACATTTTGAAAAATAATGCTTAATTTTTGCACAAATCTGAATGGATTTGTATTGTATTGATATAAAGTTAAGGGAGTAATCCCCAATACAAACAATGTTATGATCAATCCAATTGTGCACTCAGATGTAGTCCACAACCACAACATTTTTAAACTTGTTTCTGACTATGTTTGGTCACTGACAGCGCTTTGTTAAGGTTAAAGATCACATTTTAAGCTTGCACTGAGTTGGAGACACGCATGTTTTTTAACAGTCAACCAAAACCACAGTACTATGTCTTATTTCTGTGATCTTTATGGGTCTTGGTGGAAACGCAAATGATGAGTTACAAAGATTGTAGTATAGTAAAGATTCTGGTACCATTTAGTTGAAATGGGTCCAAAGTGTCTCTGCATCGCTGTGTACCAACATACACGTTCTCCTATTTTTCATGCCCTCGCTCGGTGACATTTGGAGGTCGTTGGTGTGAGTTGATGCATGTCCGCTGATAGACGTCTCCCTGAAGCTCTCGCCGAGGCTGATCAGCCTGGCCGCGAGCCTGCCGCGCCGCGCTTTACCGTGCCGTGTAACCATGCCGACAGGATTGGGCCGGGGTCCAGGAAGACAGTCGGCTCTGGAAGCTGTCAGCAGCAGCTCCGTTTGACAGCATGCAAATGTATGCAAATGAAGAGGTCCAGCCATGACACCTGCACACAGGAGGAATGGACCATGCCCTTCCCAACAGAGGACTCAGGATGGTGGGTACACCGCCCAACACACACACACACACACACACACACACACACACACACACACACACACACACACACACTTATATATGCAAACACACACACTGCAATCCTTGAGTACCCATTAGTTTCTGCCTTTACACTGAGTTTCGAATTTTCACTCTGATTCAGAATCATAGCCTAAATGTCTAAGAAATATCCAACCAATCTTTAAAATCTTTCAAGTAGTATTAACCTTTTTCTCTTTAACCCTTTTAAACCTGGGTCGCCATCTGTTTTCTTGCACCTTTCCCATGCATTTAAACCTTTAAAACATTGGGAAAATTGGTTTGATTTCTTACGAAAATGGGGGGAAAGGTAATAAGCAACTTTGCATGAAATGTCTCACAAAAAAATTGTAAAAGGTGACAAGAAAATTATCTTTAAAAAATAGCTAAAAAGAGAGAGAATCATTAGAAAAATTTCAAAATTTTCAAATAACTCTGTGCTTTCACTAAAAGAGCAAATTATGTGTGAAAGGTGAACTGTGCAGGTGAGTGTTAAATGAATTGATTTTGGTTTCTGTCACAGTTCAGCAGGACTCAGAAGGCAGATGAACAAAACAAAAAGTCTTCACTGAGCCAAAAAACAAAACAAGAAAACAAAATGATCCAGTCAATCAACAAATTAACAAAAGGGGCTGGCTGAGGCAGAATCCAAAAGTTATGCAGGGTCAAAATCTATATCAAATAAATCACAAGGCAAAGTTTAAATGCTGAAAAGTTGAGGCGCAGGGCACAAAGACCGCCTGGCAGAGAGCCGGTGAAAGTAGGCCAGTACGTAGGGAACCAACGAGGAATGAAGAGCAGGTGAGTGATGATCAGCAGGTGGAGTGAATCTGCTGATGAGGGCAGGCAGACTGGGGCCGGGTCTGAAATGACAGCAGAGTTAGAGCACAATATACAAACAAACTACGTGTATAAATGAATAAACAAAGTAATTAAAAACCGTCACAGTTCCAATGTTTTGCTGTTATAGATGCTATTCTGATGTATTTGAAGTGATACTTCCTCCTACTCCTTTTTAAACATGTAAGATGCAGTTTCTTCTTGCTTGTTTGGATCTATTAACTGAGTACAGATTATCATCCATTTCTATTAATCTATCTATCTATCTATCTGTCTGTCTGTCTGTCTATTTATCTATCTATCTATCTATCTGTCTGTCTATCTATTTATCTATCTGTCTGTCTATCATACATCTATCTATCTATGTATAGTTCACCCAAAAATGAAAATTCAGTCATTATCTACTCACTTTTATTGTCCACACTGCTGCTGAAGATTCACGTGGAAAAGGCGTTGCACTCGTCTCCCAAACAATAGAAGCAAATTTAGGCCAGGATTCAAATGTAAAAAAAATAAATAAAACCACAAAATGACTCCATACTGCTTGTTTGAAGTCCACTACACCGCAGCCTCCGGGTAGTTTCTAGATAAGAAGTATTGCAGTGAATGTGTGAAAGGGGCCTCGGTTTGCTGCACCGATTTGTTTGAGCTGTTCTGAGCGTTATTGTCAATAGTGTACAGCTGTAAGCTGTGCCTGCATATGTCAATGACTGAATCAGTGCTGATACACCAATCTGTAAAGGAGTTGTATGACTGTTGACTATCGTTGCGAAATTTCTGTTAAACTCCAGTTATAAGACAAACACACTGTTTATCAGTGTTCAAGAGCATCCAGGTGAGTTTTCCCCTCATTTCTGACCTCTAAGGCAGCACAGCCAACACACGTTCTCCACCTTTTAACTTACGGTGGGGCTTTTGTTCCGGGCTTCAAAGTAAAGTCATTTCGGTTTATTGTTCAATGGGTCAAAATCATGTACCTGTGTGATAAAAATGCACAGCGCCGCTTGGCCTCGCCTCGTTCCTCTGAAGTGTTTTGACTCCTGTGTTGACCCTGCCGGCTGGTTTTGGCATTCCAGCAGGCTGGAGGAGAGGAGGAGAGAGCTGCGGGCCCAAGCAAGCCCTGCACACACACACACACACACACACACACACACACACACACACACACACACACACCACACACACACACACACACACACACACACACACACACTGTCCTTGGGTTGAGGCGTCCAGGGTTTTCTGCTGGTCAGCAGAAAGAGAACGGCTGTGTGATGGCACAAGTGTGTCTGTGTGTGTGTGTTTCGGGGATGTAGCTGTCAGAGAAGCAGTGCGTGCGTGCGTGCGTGTGTGCGTGTGTGTGTGAGAGATGATTTAAAAGTAAGTAGAGTCGGGGCAGCCTCTGGGAGGGAGCTGAAGTCTAGTGGCTCTGGTCCAGACCTTGTACCATGTAAACTGACTACACACCCAACCCTTCAAAAACCTCATATTTATAACACACAGACACACACACACACACACACACACACACACAAACAGACTCTCCCCTCTGCCCTTGGCTGTCTGTTTATGGTGTGTGTGTGAGCAGATGGACAGGTTCATGGACCCTGAGGAGAGACAAGTGTGTGTTTCTCCTACAGTCAGAAAATACAAACACAACTCGCAACAAGAAGATTAAAGAATAACAACACAATTAAAACAATAAGAGCCGCGCTGTTAATTTTAAAATATAGGTATCAAAGTCTTGCTAGAGTTGCTAGAACTTGGATTCGTTTCATTCAAAGAGATTTTTTTAAAAATTAAAGTTCTATAAACAAACCATATGATCATCTATGCTTTTGGGGGAAAATATTTAGTTTTAGCTTTATACTATCAAAAATCTACCACCAAAGTGTTGTGGAATGAGGTTCTTAATTTTAATAAGACATATAATAACGCTTTTAGCAGGCAACTTAATGTACTGTATTACATTTCATTTACAGTTAAATATTTAAGAAATAACATTTGGCTTGAGTGGTTATGATACAGCGAAATAAACCCGACAGGCATTCGGTTTTCTCATTGGCACACAGTGGAAACAAACAATACATATTTAATCAAACAGGCTTGGCCTGTGCTGTAATAATTACTTCTAATTATAAAATAAAGTTAAGAAAAAAGCTACCTCGATTAATAACACATATGAAAACAGAAACATTTCAGCACGCAGTTTGGAAATGGTCAGCAGTCATGTAGTCCATGCTAATTGGTTACAGCGTGCAAAACTACAAAAAATCTTTAAAATGGCAAATCCAACAGCTCTAAAAGCCATTCAGACGTGATTTTATATGAAGTTGGGGTGTTGGGGATGTTGAAAGCTACCAATAACTTCACAAGTTGATCTACAGTAAAGTAACTGTAGTGAGAAATAGTTTAGTTAACTGGTTAGTTAGAAAAAACTAGTTCAAACTGCGTTATAGAAAAGGATCAGACTGACAATGTAGGCTACATGTGATGTGATATTATAATAATATATCAGACAAAAAAGTCACGTTCTAGCAAAAAGTGTCACTCAGCTGAATTTATTGCACTTGTGGCTACTTGTTTATGGATCATAAATAAAACAAAAAAATAAAATACCCCGCTATTAATGAGGAAGTGCAAGAAAAGTCTAATTTGTTTTTGTATTTAATATCCATCAGTCAGACACCTGCCTTCAGAAACAAGAGCCCACGTGGGTTTTTGCACCAAAAAGGATTACCAAACTTGTACAAGCAAGTGCAACACACCAATGCAACAAATTCTCTGAATAATTGTTCATAAATAGCAATAATCAGTCCTTCAGAGTAACTGTAGTCAAAGGGGGTTAAACTATAGAAAAGAAGCAACGGTAAAATAATAAAATAAATCATGATTTTCCTTTTATAGCCCAAACTTGCTTGTAGTTTCAGTAGTTAACCACCCAAAAATGGCCAAAAAAAGCATCTCAACTACCTGAATTAGTATGCGAAAATGAATGTAGTTGAACTACCAGCAAGCTACTGCAAAATTTAATTAATCTACTGGTTTGATGACATGTATTTCACTTCTCCTAAATATTGGTTATATAGACAATTAAATGCTCTGAGCTGAGATTCTCAAGCTTCTCACAACAGATTTCTTTTGTATTTCATTTTATCTTTGAAATTATGTTAAAACCAAGCTGGTTACTTGATCACTGCGGTAACATGCTCTTCAACGTAAAAAAAAACAACAAAAAAAACACAAAACAGTCAAATGAGAATCCTCCTCTGCATGTCTCTGCCTCTCGTCTGTCCTGATGATTGATGACTCCACACACAGTCAGTGTTTGCCTTCTTCAGACCACTCCGCACCCTCGTATGGAGAAGATATTTATGGGTTTGCTGAGCACTTAAAACTGAGGACACTCACTTGTCTCCTAATAGTCCAAATCTCAATGATGAATGCAGATTTATATATTCAAAGTCTCTGAATAAACAGCATTTAAATTCAAATTCTACTTGTTATTTTATTATTTTTCTGAATACTTTGTACCCACTTTGTTAATTTTTTTTAATTATGGTAAACTGAATGAATTGTGTTTTTTCAGGGTTGAAAAAAAAAAACGACTTAGATTTGCACAGAAATACTTTATATGAGCCACAACAAACTTTGAAACTAAAAAGCAAGATGAAACTAAAACAAAAGCAAATTTCCTTTAAAAAAACAGATATTAGACAAAATAGATGTTCATGATATTTCCTAAATTTTACTCCCCCTTGTCCTAATCTGGGCCATGCTCACTCATGCAGCAGTAACGGTGAAAAACTAACCCGTCTCTGTGAGCACAATGGCGGGTGCCCCCCTGCCCCTCAGACTCCCCACATAGACGGCGCTGTCTGACAAGCCCGCCTGCCAAACAACTCAATTAAGCAGAAAAGGAGGCAAGAAAGAGGAGCCCAAACAGAGGAGCGAGAGAAAGGAAGGGAAGAAAGGAGACAGGAAAACAGAGGAGGGAGAGGGCCGGTGGCTGTCAGGCCCCGTCGACACCCAGCCGACGTTTGGCGAGGAGCGACAGAAACACAAAACGAGAAGAAAAGAAAACCGATCTGTGATGTGTTAACTGGAATTCCTGCTTCCAAGGCCACCGAGGGTTCAGAGGGCAAACGGAGGGCCAGGGGTTCATTACCACAGCGACACACACTCACACACACACATTTAACAAAACCGTACTGAGATTTTGACAGTGTGACTTTACATAACTGTTGTCCATTTTACAGACTGCTCTACAGTTTTATGTTTTTACTCTTTTCTTCACGTTACAGGTATCCTCACGGCTCTGTGGTATCGAGTTTCCATTATCAGAAATGGAATTAGATTTGGAGACAACAAGCACTCCCTAATCCCTGTGTACTGAAACATGACTGGATACACTTTCTAATATAAAGATAAGACTAAAGAATGCCTTTTCAACAATTCTGATAAAAATTACAAAGCTGTCAACAGAATAGTGCAATGAAGTACATTATTTGCATCTTTAGTACTTCTTTTGAAATAGACAGTCTGTAATCCCCCAAAACCCAAAACTGGCTTGGAGAAAATCAGGTTTACAGGTCACTCCTCTCCCAGCATCTCCCATGCAGTACATCAGATAACTGAAGTATTGATCACCTGCCCACAGAAAATGTTTTTCTAACACCAAATGTTCATGGATGGATTAATAACCAAGCCTACCAGTCACAAGCCCAGGAGCCCAACGTGTCAGGGGCCCAACTGGTCTTTACCTGCAAAATGTCAGTCAAATTTAACAGGTGTGAACCAGGAAGAGACTCAAAATGACCACAATGAGACAAAATGACTACAAAGAGACACAGCATAACGACCAAGAGGTGCAAAATTACTAACAGAGACAAAATATGACCTCAGAGAGACTCAAAATGACTACAAAGAGATGCAAAATGACTACAGAGACTCGTCATGTTTTCAAAAGAATTCAAATCAAATTTGTTCAACATTTTAAAAACTTATGAAAGACATATGAGCGCAGCACAAGAAAAGTGATGTTGATCCAGGTCTGGCAGGGTTAACAGTGATAGAGGACAGGCTTGATTTCTATTATTATGTCCATCGTGTGAGTTGCGACTCAGTATTTTGCTGTATGTTTCTCTTTTACTACTACAACATTAACATTTTAAAACAAACCTATTCAACTTAAAATCAGCCTCATTCCACCCCTAACCCAAATCATTTGCAAAACTTTAGAGATAATTTCAGATTTTGTAAAGACAATGCGTCCCCTGTGACCACACACCGTCTCAGTGCGTCTTTTAGCCGCTAGATTGGGGTAATGAGGTGACAGTTGATGGCGGCCTGTAAAGTTGTAATGAGGAGCACGGTGTGAATAGGACAGAGGGCAGGAATGGGTGGGAGAGAACACGATGCTTAATGAGCGGGCCGGCGGGCTCGGCAGTAACCCCGTTGTATCGGCTCGGTCTGAGAAAGAAGGGGTGACAGAGGGGATCGGGAATTTTGGGGTGGGACAGCACAGGAGGGCCTGATGTTATTTAGGGAGGGAATGAATAAAAGCTGGGTTAGAAAGTAAATGGGGGTCCTGACCAGCCCCTGTGCTCTGCTCATTGTGGAGATGAAATTTATGGCTCAGGACTTCCTCAGCCAAGGACTCCCCACGTTGACTGGTTAAGTGCCATGAAACAGTACGACAAAGGCCGCAGGCAAACAGCACTCTGAGATGAGAGGCTGCAGGAGAGCGGACAGTGGAAGACAATAGGTGGGTTTCCATTAACCTTCAAACTGTGCAAACTGAAACTGCGAATATAAATATGCCTACTGGAAAAACGGCAAATTAAAAAAAAATAAAAAATTCACACTCGCATGAGGTGTTATTTCAGGTGCTTTGAAAAAGCCATATTTTGCAAAACTGCAATGGAAACACTTTTTTGGCTTTTAAAGGTCACATGATGCTATGGCTATGCGCTTGTCGGTAGGAACTATCACATTACTCTTCAAAAGTTCAGTGGATCATCCAGAAGTTTTAAATCCACAATTCCTCTGTGAAATCGTGGACTATCACCTCCCAGAAATCCCTCATACACAGCCACTCCCATGTATGAGGGGCTTGCCTTTCCTTATTGCTCGCATAACATGCCAGCGTCACCATCGATTGGAAATAATGACGGCTTGTGCGAAAGCTGCAAGAGAAATAAAGCTGCTCGTGTTTTGAGCATCCATCGCCATGCTTCTTGGAATCAAGAGAGGACAAGTCGCATAACATCACTCAGCAGAAAAGCAGTCATCTCTCCATTGTGTTTCATTGACATTTCAAAAAATATTGCTCAAGTTTTGTACAAATCTGTAATGGAAACTCGCCTAATGTGTACGCTCCACATTAGAGACACATGTTGGAGTATAAAGTGACGACCAAAATGCTTCAGCTAAAATCAAAACAGATATGTTACAGTGTTTTTTGTGTAGCAACGTTTGGTTTTTAGCAACATGGGCACTAACAAATATTTAAAAGCCTAAAAAAACACAATTCTTTGATGGCAGTTTGCCATCGAGTGTTAGAATAAAGCTCCACCCTGCTGCTTCTGTACAGGTGATGATTTACTGGTAAAAATCTGCAGTTACAAGGACTTAAATCTGACAACAAAGACTAATTAAAAACAAGTTCTTTAATCAATCTGTTAATTAGCCCCCATCGACGGTCACCATAACAACATAAACAAGATAAACATATTTGCAAAAAGTTATATTATAAATGGTCATCAGAAGAGAACAAAGTGAAAGAAAGATGCCTGGCTATTACAAGACAAACCCACAGGTGTGCTCATATGACAGCAGCCGATGTTTCAACGTTACTGTCTGATCAGGCCGTTCACTCACCAATATACATGTATGCAACCAAATCATCAGACTCTTCAGCTAAATGTACATGATATGAAGTGGCTGGCCTGCAGCAATGTGCAGACCTACCAAATGCAGCAACCTAGTGGGCGGGAATATTTAGGTGTTGCTTAGCAACAGTCCAGTTGTGAAACTATTTGTGTTGGTGAACCTAAAGAAATGATTAAATAAACAAACAAGTGAAATTTTCCTATGCCTATTACCATCAACTAATATAACATCACAGTTAAAGTACTGTGTTTTTACTTTGCCTGCAGCCTTGTGCCAATGACTGACATGCTGATACTCAACACAACAGCACTCCCTCTCATGTGATATTGCTTAAATATCAGGACTCTTCAGTTTATTGAATACAATGGCCAGACGAGAAGGTAGATATTAGATGATTCTGCAAATATCAGGTTATGTTCATTAACAATGTTTATTTCTCGTTCCAATACCCAGCTGCTCTCACAAATGGTTTGTTTGTTGTACGTTTGAGTTTGTTGTGTTTTGAAAGGCTGCAATAACGTGATCATGGTCATGATGTTGACAGGAGTAAACAACGAAGTGGTCCAGAGCAGTAACAGAACAGGTCAGAGCGGGGGACTGTGTTTCTATCCCTAAGCCAAACCACTGTAACTATTACTGCCTAAACCTTTCTCTTTTTTAAATTGCCTAAACCTACCCTACGTAACTGCATGTTCATCTTGCAACTGTACATCAGGGACGTAACATCATCACAATCACACAAACTTTTGTGTGTGCATTTTTGTAGAATATCATACAAACCGTCCTAAAATATGTTGCAACACTACACTACAGCATGGTTAAAGCCAGGCAACTATCTAACTATCTAACTATCTAACTAACTAACTAACTAACTAACTAACTGTGGCTCGATAATAGTGTCACAAAACATTATATAAACATGGTGCCACTTCAGTGGCAGCCTGCTGCAGTAATATCTAGTGTTTTTGTTGTTTATAATCGCCTTTTTTTATCACCTGACTTTCTTCTGAGAGACAAGAGTCATAATTCCTACAACTGCCAGAGGTCTTTGCATGAAAGTGAACATACGTCGTTTTAGTAGAATTTGCTGAAACATCTTTCTTTCTCTGGAGGAAAGTCTCCTTCTGGGGAACTAAGTTTTGGTTATTTGGCTGCGTTTTTTTCTTTTCTTTTCTTTTTTTTTTAGCCACATTGTTATGTGAAGTTTAACCAGTAATAGCTAGCTGAAAGGAATCTGTTGTGAGCAGGGAAAGGTTAAGGTTCAAACTATAAAAAGTAGAAATGCATAAGTTACTGAAAAGATCAATACACAAATAACTTCAACTGAGAGATGCAAAGGAAGTACAATCAAAAAAGATACGTGACCTTTCATAAAAAGAACTACAAGGTTTGATGTTGTTACCCAAACTTTAAGAATAACATTCTGCGAACTAAAAGAAAACGTTACTAAAACATTGTAGTGGTTGCATTTTACCATTATCAGAACATTTTTAGAACCAAAAATTAGTAGCTGGGTAGTCTGCTTGCCTGGTCATCCACAGTGAACGGTGTGTGTGTGTGTGTGTGTGTGTGTGTGTGTGTGTGTGTGTGTGTTCGTGTGCATTGTCTTACAAGCCCTCCTCGCCCCATTGAACAACAGTGATGAAATGGAGATGAGTTAAAGTGCCAACACAAAGACTGACCAGACCCCTGCGTCGCTTCAACAATGAAACCACCAAACTCGAGAAAGTGAGAGCCTCTTGGAGAAACCGAGAGAAAGGGCAGAGAACGAGAGGGGGGAGAAATTAAGGAGCCGAAAAAAAAAGAAAAAAAAAAAAGAAGGGCTGAACCATCCTGAGAGCAGGAGGAAATGGATGGTGGGCAAAAGGTGGCAGAATGGAGCAGAAAATAGCAAGGTAGCTAATCCCTCCAGAGATAAAACAGCTATATGTAAATGAAAGACGTGAAGTTTGGCCATCTCACTTTGATCTGTGAATCGGGCTCTCCCTCGCTCCCTCCCCTCCTTCACTCTCACCCTCTTCTCCTTCCTCCTTTTTCCTTGTAAGAAAATCAAGCCTTATTTAGCTTAATCTCACTTAATGGCATCCAGCTCCTCTTTTGTCCTCGCTGATGCTAATAGATTCCCGTCCTTTCACTCGCCACCATTCACATATCTACCCTCCATAATCCTCTTATTCCGGGGTAGCAATTATTTTGAGTATTTTATCAGCATTATGATTATGATTATTTTCATTATTATTATTCATGCAGGCCGTGCTAAGGGCCAGGTTGCGGCTGAGAATATCCTCCCTCCTATCAGCGCCTCTTATTCTCGCTCCCAATGAGGCTGCCTGCTTTCTTCCAGAGGGGTGGCGAGTTTGCAGGAGTGAACCCCATTCAGCCGGACACATTTTCTGGGCGTTTGAACATATTGTGGAGTGAGTGTAATGAGTAGCACCAAATCACCCATCCGGGCTCCTTAACACAGAGAAACATCAAGAATTTGAGGACGGAGGCGAGAGAGGGGGCTAATAATCAAAAGGCCTCCTTTCTGCCGAGCAGTAATTACACGGGTGGGTTTTGATCTTTTGCTTGTTGGGGTGATGAATAGGGGGAGACATGAGGACTGTTTCACTATTTTGGGGTGGTGTGGAGGGTGGAAGACGCTTTTCAGCTCAACTTCTCGTCAGTGTGGTTGGGGAAGACCCACTGAGCTTGGTACAGTGCAACGAGAAATTCGTCCACTTTTTTTTTATGTTTGAATCACCTGTCAAAGTATTGTGGGATAGCAGGCGACACAGTGCTGACAAGAGACAAGAGAGGGGTCAAAAGCTGTTTTTAAACAAAAGCAAAGTGAGGGCAACATATGTCAGAAAGCTCCACAGTGTTCAAAAAGTGGTTTGTAAAATTTGGAGTCTTCAGATATAGTGTACATAAAGGTAAAGGTTTAATGAAACATGGTCCCCTTTCCTTAGCTATTTTGAAACCTTGACATTTGAATAATATGCAGCTGTCATTTATAAATTAATTCACCTATGTACTGAACATGCATTGGCCAAGAATGGTCACCTCTATTTGTCTGGTTTATTTATATATATTTTTAATTATCTATTTTATTTATTTATTATAAGCAAACATACAGACAACAACACAGACAAGGAAACAATTGTAATAACAATAAGAGATAATATTAATTTCTATATTCATTTTTCCCTTTTCCCCCAAACTAAATTAAGAAATTGATTTTAGTACTTTTTTGTTGTGGCTCTGATGCTTGGAGTTTGGTGCTATTGCTTAAAATATTCACATATTTTTATATTTTCTTTTATTGTTATTACAATTTTCTCCTTGTCTGTGTTGTTGTCTGTATGTTTGCTTGTTTTTCTTTTCTCTCACTGTAAAGCCAATTAGGTTTCTTACATTGTGAATTTGTCACTTTTGAGTCTACTGGCTTCTTGCTCAGGTGTTTGCAATCTTGCATTAATTAAAGGGAAAACTGTATGCTGAGAGTTACACCCTGAAGAAGGCTGTTTGTGCTGCTGTGTTGGTTATCACCCAGTTTTATCTCAGCATGTAGCAGCAGCATTGTCTATGTTTGCCATCAGATTCAGAGCATTTGAACTTTCTGCCATAAGAGCTGCCCCCCAAGAGCACCTTCACCACACTTCTTTGACCCTTCAAGTGCTCTAGTCTTTTTACTTTCTTGAAGAAAATGTTTTTGATGTAGCGTTATTCCACCTGCATCACATTTTTTTCAACATAATGAGAAAATGAACATAATATCTGTCCAGTCACAAAATATTTACACTGGATGTAACAATAAAACATTCATGAACAACATATTTCCTTTGTTTTCTGCCAAAATATGCCAAGAATGTAACAGAAATTGAGTTTTTCACTGACTGCTGACTGAAGAGGTGTGCAGAGGAGTCTACCACAGAGTCTATAACACAACCCAGCGCACTTCAAACAGACTGAGACCACCACAAACAAAAACACAAATACAAAAATCTCTCATGTGAAATCAACAAAACGACTTTTCCATCTAATAATGAGTTCATGTAGGACCCCACTGCAGCTCTTAAAAATAACTTTTATTCATTTTTATAGTCCTTGATGTTGGCCCTGTCCTTATGGGCCCCTAAAATTGCTACAATAATGCAATCAAAGACACCACATACAGTCATAACAACTCGCACACAAGAATCAACCAATTATTTCTCTGTAACATAAGAGAAAAAAATACAATGCAATTGAGATTATTAGCTCGACTTCATTAAGAAACTGGTTTATCTATGACGGAACAGATCCATTAGGTTCACAAAGCTTAAACGATAAGTGAGTTATTGCAGTAAGTTATTATAAACATGTTAAAAATGTTAGAAAAATAACGATTCATATAAAAAATGTTGCATACATGTAACAGTCATCAAGTCCGTTAAGCTTCAGCTTCATGGTGTCACTTTGGGAATCTCGGAGCCGGAGTGGAGTGGCTAAATCTGGGCAGTCTGCAGACTCCACAGGGACACAGGGGCCCTCCTGAGGCCCCTGCAGAGCTCCACTGAACAGGAGTCAGCGAGGCCTCCATGGGCCCTGGGGACAGCAGGGGACATTTAACAGCAGAGGACGATGAAGCAGAGGAGGAAGATGAGGAGGATGCTGCTGAGGTGAGGAGAGACTCCTGGGTGAGGAGGAGCTGACTGGGGCCTGAGATTAGGGGCCACCCTCCTGCCAGCAGCAGCCGGGGGACGGGTCCTGTGTTCACGCCCATCCCGACGCTGACCTCCCCCAGCAGCCGCCGCATCTCCTGC
Source organism: Plectropomus leopardus (assembly GCF_008729295.1). NCBI lineage: Eukaryota > Metazoa > Chordata > Actinopteri > Perciformes > Serranidae > Plectropomus > Plectropomus leopardus. The sequence continues at coordinate 27,566,997 of NC_056472.1, forward strand.
AGAGACGAGCCCAGCAGGAGGATGTAGTTCCTGGCCAGAACCAGGGTGGAGATCTTGGAGAGCCTGCGGCCTGGAGGAGCACCGGGCTGGTGGGACTGAGAGGAGGAGGCGGAGGATGGCGAGGAGGCGTAAGGTACCATGACCTCCCTCAGAGCATCCATGGCGATGTTCAAGTCCTGCATGCGTTTCCTCTCCCTGCTATTGATCTTCCTCCGGAGCTCCTGCTGCTCCTCTGGGCTCAGCTCCCTCTGGGGTTTGGTTGGTCTCTGGCTGCTCTGGAGGCCGAGCATGGGAGCAGGATTCAGGCGGGAGCTCAGGTTGAACCCGGGAGGGCAGTGGGGTAAGTCCTGGACGGACCCGGGGCCACAGAGTGGCAGAGATGGCTCCTGGGCCCTGATCACTGGGTTTGACAGCACATTCATAGTCTGTTCAAATGTGTGCAAGTCTTCAGAGTTTTAGTGTCTTCTTAAAAATCTTGGTTAAAAAAAGCAAAAATCCACAAACTGCAAAAAAAAAGTCAAATCTTCCTTCCCTCCACCTGTTGATCTTCGCTTTGCTCGCAGAAAACAGCTGCCATCCAGCACAATGACGAGTCACCAAACCTCTTTACTTTTGGCTTCAGAGGTTCCTGGCGAGTGAGTGAATGAGAGCTTCCTGAAGTGGCGGCTCAGTTTTATCTCATTTCCACAGCTGCGTGCGGTGAGAATGACAGACTCACACAGTGGAAAAGTGAGCTAAATGCTCCCCTCACACACCCCCAACTCAGCTCAACTCCTCCCCGACACATGATGTGCTCTTTAGAGGCACACACATGCACGTCTGACTTTTTGATACCAGACAGTTAAATGAGAACCGGCAGGTAGAAGATGACAACAGCAGCAGAATCCCATTGAAAATTAGGACAATTTAAGGCAAGAGTTTCTATTTTTAAAATGAATCCTGTAGATAATACCATTAAGACCAGTTTGAAGAGAAAACCAGCCACAAGTACACTATGAGCAGAAATCAATCAATTAACAACATATGCAGTTTGAAGTTAATTCCATGGTGTTTTGAAAGGGTTTTTTTTTTGTTTTTTTGTAATTTTGCATTGTTCCACAAGGAACCTATATTATACTACTTATGTAATTTTTATCAGATAGCAAAAGTGTCAGTTTTCCAGGCTGTACTGGAACTCCTATTTATGATTTTCCAAGACACTCCAGTTACCAAATATAGAGTAAAGAGCTTTGGAAAAAAATAAGAGACCACTGCAAAATCATAATTTTTTGTGGTTTAGCCATTTACAGACATGTGTTTGCGTAAAATGAAAATTTTCGTTTTATTCTATTTACTGCTGACAACTTTTTCCAAAATGCAAACTAAAAATAGGCTAGAGCAAAGGGTGCTAAAAATAGAGGGATGGTGTCCGTTTTGGTGCTCTAGGAGCGTGCTCAGCCTGGCAAGAACTTTTTGGCCATGCTCGCATGGTGGTCGATGTACAAAAAAACCCCAACATTTTAAGCATTTTTTTATTGTCTTTTATTAAATACCTTTTCAATAATAGCTCCACCTATATTTTTACTTTTTGTATAAAATATATTCTGACCCAAGGCCATCTGGGGACGCCTTAGAGAAATGAATCAATCATCTATGTCACCCTTTTAGACTTTCCAGAAATGCAGACCACATTTTACTGCGCATGTGTTATAGGCTACCCCATTGATATGACGCCATATTTCTCCAAATACTGTTGCTAATTAGCAATTGTTAGCATAATAACTCACTAAAATGCCAGCCTGCTCTTCCTCCAAACTCAAACTCAGTGGCCGAATGGCACTTGGCGCACCCACATGCAACACGCACAGGTGACGTCACTTGAGAACGTGGCCAGACTTAACTGGCCACATGGCATGAAATACTGAAAGACAGCGCCAGGTAATAATGCTGCCAGTAACCATGTAATATTAATAGCACAAGTGCCCCTAAAAGGCGAGCAGGTGGGAAGGTGGATGGGTCACACAAACATAAGGACTTCAACCCACCATGTGCATTTGTTGACATCACGGTAACGGCATCCCTGAGTGTAAACAACTGATGCAGAAGGACACCTAAAATGTCATGAGTAGAGGTGGAAGGTCACTGACAGAGCGGCAGCACGTGGCGAGTCGGGATGAGAATGTGTTGAAAATCCTGAACAGGATAAATATAAGCTGCTTAACATCAGCAAGTTAGCATTGTCATTTTGAGCATGCTGATGTTAGCATTAGCCTCATAGCACCACTGTGCTTACAAGCTACCAGTGTAGCTGCAGCCTTTTGCTTCCACCTGACAATATGAGCGATGTTGCTTTTGTGTGACGTTAATTGAAAACACACACAGAAAAACAACATTGTGAGCTTAATGGAATGCACCTTTACAGCCGTGCAACAACTTGGGAGCCATTAAAACCATCAGCACTTTGTTATGTGACAGAGAGCAGGTATTAGCAGTATTAGCGTGGGTTTTAATCGTGTCAGAGAACAGTTTTGGCAAACGGTGAATGGATACATCATTGTGTGCCGGGAGTTAATTGATGGTTTTGAGGTGGAGGTTATTGTTGCTCCGCTCTGAGTGGCTACGCTAACCGAACTGGCTGGCAGAGAGCTGGGCACGGATCCAGACAGCCAGACAACAGGCCAATTGACTCCAACCACAGGTGAAGCTGGCTTGGGGCACCGAGCAAGGCTGGAAACCTCAAATGTGCCATTCATGAAGCCACAAAAAGACCTCAGCATCACTCCGTCGCACGGGGAGCCTGGCCGTCCTCCTCCTTTGCACTCCGTCCCTCCCCCCTCTCCTTGTAAAGCCCATCTGAGCGGGAGAAAAGGAAGGCCGGGGGAAGAGGGGAAGGACAGCACCGTTACAAACAGAAAGCAAGTTGTTTACGATGAAAGCAGAAGGAGATGCAGAGGAGGAAGACCCTTTCTTTTCTCCCCGGCCGCTCCTCACTTGTCGTTTCAACAAGTGAAAGATGTGTGCGGAGGCGCTTCCCTTCCCTGCCAGTGGTCCGGTGGCGTCCGGCTGGTGCTGTGATTGAAGCTGAATGGACGGCTGCAGACGGACAGGAAAGGGAGGGCCTCATGAAAAGGGCCAGGCGGATGGCCCTCGCACCTGCAGGAGAACAGAGTGCAGGCAGCCAGGATGAATGTGTGCGTGTGTGTGTGTGTGTGTTTGTGTGCGTGCCTGCGAGCTCAATTTGATTTCTAGTGCCTGTTGAACAATGAGGGGTAATAAACGGAGTAATGAAAGAAAACAAGCCGTGATGGTTTCGACTGTATTTTGGGATCTGGTTTTGGTGTCAAGAGAAAAAAAAGGACACCTGCAAGGAGCCACACATACAGAAGTCAGAAAAGAGGAGAAAGAAAGAAGCTGGTGTCTACCAGAGAAGCGCACCTCCCCCACTTTTTTTATCCACCACTTAGAAGGGAAAGAAAAGTGAGCTTGATTTGGGGCCGCAGCCCAGCATATCCGCCTCCCAGCTTCCAGGCTCCTTTTGATGAGGCTGGACCAGGGCAGGAGCACCGGTGGCTTCAGGGCAGGGGGAAGACTAGTGTCTTTATGGTGGAAGGAGTACTATCCATCTGGGCAAGGCCGTCCAATGGTGGGTCTGCACCTGGGAGCTAAATGCCTCGTCTGTGTGGAGCCGTTTCCTGCGGCTGACAGACAGGAAGACACCTCGGCCAAACTCCCGGGTCAATTTATCCCCCAATACAGGATGAAAAATACACCCAAAGTGACACCACTAAAAAATGGTTATCAATTCCTTCCTTTTTTTGGCATTTGTCAAAGGGACTGTTTGAAAAAAAGTTTTTTTTCCCTCCTTGTTTGTTTTCTTTGATGTTTGTATTTAGGATTTTATGCTGTCTGCAAGTCAAAAGTCAATAATTCCGTGTCGGTTTTTCTGACTTCTGATTTAAATGCGTTCCTGTGCATCTGCTTGGGAAAAACATGGATCTCTACAGGAAACTCATGTTTGCTTGGCTAGCTAAACATCTACACATCAGAAGCATGTACTGAAGACTAACACAAGCTACCACAGCACCATCAGTGAAGAGAAGTGACGTATGCTGTAAGTGTAGATCTTACAGCAGGGTACATGCAGATTCATTGACGTAGGCTGCAAACAGAGACGGGAGCCGTAGGGTGGTAGGCTACTACATGCTCGCAAAGACTTCTATCAAACATTAATCAACTGAATGGAAACAGAAATATCCTTACAAAGTTGTTATAGCACATTTCACAACACAAACACTACAGAAAAATTGAATTTCATTGTTATTTTCAATAACAAAAAATCACTAATAAACCTGCATATTGTTTTGGGGGAAAGAAATGACTAAATGCTGAGTTTGGACCACCAGAGCAGAGCAGACATTTCCTTGTTCAAACACACAAAACATCCTCTACTGGCTCTTTAATTGAGTACAAATTTGCAAAATTATAAAATAAGTCCACCTAAATCCACCTCAGTGGACATAAAGAGACAGTTTCACAAATGAAGTCATGCCACAGGCTGGCTGCTGCTGCTGCAGCTCCGGCACAATCTTGACTTAATGGAGTGAATTTACATCAGGTGTCTGATTGAGCTCTTTTGTGTGTCACTTGATGGTAGGTCGATGTGTTCGCCGCCTCGGCGGCAGGAGTTATGTTGTCAGTGTCTGAAGAAGGCTCGACAAAATTGGGACGATTACACAGCTATTTACTGTGTCCTTATCTGTTTGACACTGACTGTCTCGCTTGTTGCTGAAAAGGTCCTGAATGAAACAAAAATATTTCTCTGATTGGCGAGCGGTTCCTTCAGAGAACAATAAGAGACCAAAAGGCATTCGAGCTGGTTAACCAAACCATGCAGCTCACGTTTTCCTTATCGTCTCTTTCCTGCATTGTTGTTAGCTACAAATCTTACGTATTTCGCCAAATTTAACATAACACGGTGTGAGTAACTGATATACAAATAGTCATATAGGCAGTGAAGTTTTCCTTTAAAATACATTCAAAAAAGTCGCATTGCTGTCTCAGAGAGAAAACTGGTGAGTTTTGGTCGTAAAAAAACCTTAATTAATAAATTGTTTTTGTGATCATTTTTTTCTCCGTGGTTTTTGACAGCGTAGTTAGCCAAAGCGTTAAACGAGTCGGTGCACCTGCTATGGGCTTTACATCCAAACTGTCTTCTGTTTACAATGTGCAGAGAGACTCTAATGAGAAATTAACAGTTGCCAATGACTGATTTCCTCCATGTGTCCCTGCAGGCAAACAGGTGCAGCAGCCACAATGGAAATATAACAGAACGGGACTTTTCAGAGGGGAAAAGGCTGCTACGCATCAAAGCAAGAACGGAGGACACACTCGTCTATTCGCCCAAACTCCTGCTCTGTGAGGCCTGGCCAAAGACATGAGAAGATTACAAGCTGTTAATAAGGTGGAACCAATCGGCTGAAGGTCTGCTTTTGTCCTTCCCAGCATGCTTTGTGGGCGCTGGCCTGGGATAGTCGGCATTTGGTGCTGATCATAGTGTGGCAGGGATAATGAAGGTGGGAGGGGTGTAAGGTTTTAGCCCTCGGGCCCTTTGTGAAAGAGAGCCTAAATGCTTCACGCTCAATAGCTGCACACGCTCAGCTGGTTTCGGTTGTTTAAATACAGATGGACATTTGCCACGTTCATAATTTGTGCTGCCAAGTGCTCCACTGACACGTTCTTGTCTTGACATTTATCCTTTTTTTTTTTTTGTTTTGTTGTGTCAGATGTATTCCTGCAAGATCTACACGGTTTGCAAGGTCATGAAAACTTGTAAAAGTGATGGCATGTGCAAAGGGACATTTCAAAGCCCTGGAAAAGTTTTGGAAATATAAATATACCCTGAACATTTTGGAAAAGTCATGTAGATTAACATATGATGTGTTCAAAGTTGCTTTTACAGTTTCTGTCTCTGATAAATGGTGTCATTATTGGTGTTTTTTTTAAAACCCACGGATCCACAGGTTTGGAAGGCATGTTTTCTTTAAAATGTACCAAATATTTTTAAAGAAAAGAAAATTGCTTTTTTTTTTCAAATTTCCAAATACATTTTAAAGAAAAAAACTTGTTTTTCTTTTAAAACTTTCCAAAAATTTAAAAGAAAAAACAAATTGGCATTTTTTTTTAAATGGCCAAAAAAATTTAAAGAAAAAACAAAAACCAAAAACAATCTTCTTTTAAAATCAACAAATTTTAAAGCAAAAAAAAAAAAAAACGGACATGGAAATCGTCACTAAAATAAACATAAAATACAGCCATTTTAAGTTGTACTCACCTCCCCTGAAGTGTTTAAAAAAGTATTTCATATGCCTCCCCCTTTTTGCACCACCCCCGTCACTCTCATTAACAACTAACAATTCCTAATTTTTAAAATAATAATTTAAAATATTTAAAATAAACTACCATATGGTTATAAGAAGAAAACGATATATCAATGGTTGTTTCAGAGAATGTTTGGTCTTTGAATTTTTCTCAAAGTCCTGGAAAAGTCATGGAAATGTATTGGTAAAAATGTGTATGAAACCTGAATCTATGTTTTGCTACTTTTAAATTAAAAGCCTGAAAATCTTCTCTCTTGAATGTTTTTTAAGTTTTACATTGATTTGTTTGCAACAGTAAAGCTAAAATACTCTAGTATTCTGTTGTAGTCATTTTAAATTACCCCAAACATAAGCCATCTCAATGATTGTCTTTTGTTGCAGCAGATGTTCCTCTCTGAAACAATGTCACCAGGGATTTGCACTGTGGCTGCTAATAGGAAACTGTTAGTTAACCTGTACCCCCACAAAGTATCCTTAAAACCCCAGATCCTATTTAACCGTGACAATGATGGATTCACAGACACTAAACTTCAACAGGAATCCCTGTCTGAAGTAAAACACAGGCCTTCTTCTTCTAACTGAGCGATCGAGGTCAGCAGCTCCCCTAGTTAAAGTCTGAATGTTGAGGGGGCGGGTTGAGATGTTTCTTTTTGGGGTTTTATTAGCGGTACAAGGCCAAGAGTGCGTTTTCAGAGGTTAAACCCCCGTCTGTATGGAGGGCGGTGCCGCGAGACCAAAGTCACTGTTAAAGTGAAGGCTGATAGCAGTATGATGGATGAGGATACACGTCCCCGAAATTAGACTTCTGAAAGTGAAGCAATCCAGCGAGGGGAAGGGGAACAGGCTTTCAATGTGTAGTTGTTAAATAAAGAGACAACAACAAAAACTGGCTGCAGGGTGGAAATGCCGGGTTTTTTCTTTGTGAGGCATTGGCAAAAATGTCTGGATAGTCTCAACATGATCTTTTAACTGAGCAAACAAACAAATTCTAAACTTTTACTTTCTTATTTCAAATTAAATGACATTGTACTTATCAAGTTAAATGCAGCATGGTGGCAAAAAAAGAAGTCAGACTGAAGAAACATACATGATCAGACAGGCTGTAAACAAACCCGAAACAAACCAAACCCTGGCTTGGTGGTTCTTTAAATCATTTAAATCCCAGCACAACAAAAAGTGTTTTTTTCCTATTTTTTGTGACCTGGTTGGAATTGTCCCTGCATGCCTCCCTTTGGACACGTTTCGCGCTCGGCCGGCCGGGAGGACGCCGCGAGGCAGAACCAGGACACGCTGCAGGGATCACATCTCCCAGCTGACCGAGCAACACCGGGGGAGAGATACGAAAAGATACTGCTGCTGAGAAAAGGTGTCCGGGGCTAATTTCTCTAATTTGCTATGCTGTGGATGAGTGGATGCTCAGTGGATCAGTGGACAGATAAAAAGTTTGCTAAAGGCAGGAAACTTGTTCCAATATTAAGGTTATGTTATAGTTAGAGTATGTTACCACCACACTCAGTCATCACAAATTATTAATGTTCATTTCTTTATCTGTTAAAGTCTTAAACACAATTTTCTCCTTAAATTTCCCATTTCTTTGAGTGAAAAAAAAAAACTGCAGAAAATTGCCAATATACATATACTGCACTTTCATTTTTGATATATCACACTTGATAATGACTGATTTTGGGGTATCTGTGTCCATTTCTGTTGCACAAGCCAGGTGAAATCCTAATAAATGTATTTTTTTAAAGATAAACTGCAAATTTTAGAGTGGCCTTTTGCTGTGGCCAGCCCAGAGCACACCTGTGTAGTAATCTGTTTAATCAGCATTGCCACACCTGTCCTGTCCTGGTAGTTGGATTATCTTGGAAAAGGAGAAGACTGAAGGATTTTGACAAATTTGCAACCGGAATTTGAGAGAGATTAGTCTTTTTTCTGCATAAAAACATCTTAGATCTTTAAACCTCTGAAAAATGGGAGCCAAAGCCAAAATGTAAAAGCACAGTTGTAAGTTCACTATGTTTTTTGTTGGTTTGTTTTTTATGGCAGCACTATTTTATACTATATACCTTTTTTATTTTTTTTTATTTTTTTTTATTGGAATTCTCTCAAAATTCAGAGATACCTTGTATGTTTGCAACATTTGGGGTTTTGAGTGGAAACCTCAATATAGTTGCATTACAAGAGTTTTGACCCACTGGCAGAGTTTAAAAGGTTAAAGTGATCTGTTCTGATGGAAACCTTTTCTCCCACTTATTTACTGAATACTGAACATCATTTTGCATTTTAAGACATTGTTCTGATTTCACAAAATCTCGCCACGGCAGGCTGGCAGATGGATGCAGTGCATGTAAGATGATTCTTTCAAGCGTTGATGGACACATCTGTCAGCCTATACACCCTGTATCTCTCACACACACACACACACACACACACACACACACACACACACACACACACACACACACACACACACAACCCCCCCCCTCCCCTTGAGAATCTCTCTGCTATGCCTTACAACCTCCTCCTCCTCCTGCAGCTCATTCACCTCCCACTGTGCTCCTGCTCCTCACAGCCTCTCAGCGCATTAAAATCCCCACTAAGACCTGAGAGATCAGACTGAAGCAGCCACCACTCTCCCTTTCTATTCAGACTCCACTCCGAATAAACTGCAGCAGGTTTGTCACAGATGTTGTCCAAACTCATGACCAGCCTCCCACTGAGGACTGCTGACTACAAACACCGTGACAGCAGGTGACTGACATGTTATTTTTACAGTTTCATCAATTAAATGGTTAAAAACCAACTTAAAAAAAGAAAAATTATTTTGGTTTGCTTTGGCCCAGCTTGCTTGTAAATCAGCCATTCTGAGTGTGGTGCTAATTTGATTTATGAAACAGAGGACCCCGGGGGAGGCAACAACTCTGAGAGCGGACATATGTCGCTCTGCAACACGATATCAGGCCTGAGTAACTTGACAAATTGGGGTTGTAGTTATTAAAACATCTCATGGCTGCTGTACAGGCAGAAATAATCACACTAGACTGGCTTAACCACAACCCAAGAAAGTTCTGGACAGACGGCGCATAAAGTGTGTTGATAATAAAATGACACCTTACACTCTACAGTATCTAGTGTTTTAGTGAGGATGACTTATTTTGAGCACAGCCCAGTCGCCAGAGGAAAATATTGATGTTATACATTTCTGCAAACAACGGACATGTTACAAACTCAAGACCTACCTCTTCAGTTTGGCTTTTAATTATTATCTATTGACTATTTATTTATATTTTCAATCTGTTTCACAGTTTTACTATTTCCTATATTATTTTATTATTTTTTAACACACACACTTAATTATCATTTTGCTTTGTGATGTTATCCTGTCACACCTCGTATTTACAGTTTGAGTATTTTACTTATTTATTTATTTTATTACTATTATAATTGTATTCATTCATGTATTTTTTGTTTATTTATTTAGTTTTATCTCTCTATTTACAGGCTTAATCCTGCCTCGGGTGTTATGGTAGCATTACCTCAGTTCTTGGTTTTAATAGTGTTAAAGGGCTATACAAATAAAGTCTGAGTGATTGATTGATTTATACATTTCAAAATGTAGAATATCAACAAAATCATGTAGTTCTGATTACGCGTGTATGAGCTGCCTTTGTCATCAGGAGCTTGAGGGGATGGTGGATGGCCTGTCACACAGACAACATGGATGCCAAGGTGCAAACCACAATATACAACAAACAAACAACAACGCTGTTTTTGTTTTTTTAGCGACCTGTTGCTATGTCGTCAGCTGCATTTTGTCTTCCCCATGTAGCCAAAATGGCCTGGCTCAGCATGAGCCTGAACTCAGTACTACAGAGGAAATAAATTGGGCTGTGTCCAGTTGCCAATCTCGGTTGAGACTTGGGATAATGACGCCCTAGAATCATGACGAATAAAGTGGCCGGATTTCGGCTGCCATATGTGCCATCACTGAGCCATTTAAAAAAAAAAACCTGGCCCCTCATTGGACCAGGTTGCCAGACTAGCATAACATCACTCAGTGGAAACACAGTCATCTCACAATTGTGTTTTTCTTGACATTTCGAAAGTATTGCTAAAACTTTCACAGATCTGTAAAGGAAACCAGCCTTGTCTCAACAAAGTTAGAGCTGAAGCAACATTTCCTTGTTTTTTATTCTTTTCATCAGAAACAGCTTTTGGCTCATAAACTAAGGTTAATAAAAGGTGACGACTCTCTGAGGACCAAAAGTAACTTTAATTTCTGATTAGAGGGTTATCAGTCTATGAATATCTGTTCCTTTATTTATTTGGTGAGGATGGAAATATTTCGTTATGAAGTTTAATAAAGAAAACTTGTTACATCATAACTTATTTTCACCTTCGGTCTTCAGATCTTAATACATTTGGTTGGTGTGTTTAAGAGGTTTGTCTAAAGAGATTTTTTTTGACTCACGTGCGAGAAAAGATCCATCCACCTATTTCTCTCAATGTAAGACATGTTAGAAAGATCTCAGCATGAATCTGAACCTTTTGAGTCGACTCTAGGACACCCTGTGTGTGTCTGTGTGTGTTTCCCACATCATGTTAGGTTCTCTGAAACCTGTCAGGTTGAGTTTCTTTGTCCAATCGTCCCAGCTGCCAGCAGCAGTCAGACCTGGCAGGGCCACTGCCAGGGGACAGAGTTGAGCGTAACATGGTCAACATACCATATGGGATGTCTTCCACATGTCTTCCACACACACACCCACATATACATATGTCTTTGTGGTAAGTAGCATATATTTTGATTAATCTGGTGATGATTCTCCAACATAACACACTTTTTCTTTGCCTTAAAAGTGCCACATGTAACTCTGTAAAAGCTTTGAGTTGGTAGTTCCATCCGACGACCAACTCAAATTGTCAGTATTTGATAAACCCTGAATGAGACTCAACAATCAAAGATCTTTCGCCACAGTTAAGATAAGACAAGACAAGACAAGACAAGACAAGACAAGACAAGACAAGACAACCTCCGTAACTTTAATCACATGATTTAATGTAAAGAACATAACGTCATTTGTGGGGTCTTAATTTGTAGGATATTATTGGAACCGTTCTATGAGGATACGTTAAACAATGATGTTGGGTAATAAGGTCTGACCCCCTGTTGGTGTTCCAGTTTTTGCCAAAGGTGTTGGATAGGTTTGAGGTCATAGATCTATGCAGGCCAGTCAAATTCTTCCACACCAAACTGGGAAAACCATTTTGTTTTGTTTGTTGTTTGTGGATCTGTGAACAGGGGCACTGTCATTGCCTAACAATGAAAAACAGGCCCAGAGTTTGGGCTGTTTGGGGTGTTTAGTCATTTCTGTCATGACAAAAGCAGCTCAACAGACTGAAGGATGACAAGAACAAGAACTTATTTTAAATTTGATGATTATATGTTTGTCAGATTGGGAGCAGGTGCAGACATATCACTCTCCTGAAAGGCGTTTAGGAGGCCCTCTTCCCAGAGTCATTCAAAGTGTTGTCCACCCATCAGACAACTGGTCCCCACTGGCCCCCAGCACACCCCTCTGAGACCTCTGTGTCTCTGCATCGGTCAATTCATGTCCCAGTTCTGCACTCCTCAGATTCACTTTGATGTTTAATCCCATCCTGACTGTGTCCTCCTTCAGTCCGCGGAGCCGCTCGGCCAGTCATGAATATCCAAAGGTCTGCTTACTTGACAGGATTATCCCTCTTTTCAAAGCCACTGGGGACGATTCTTCAGCCACAAAAAACACACTCAATGGATCTTCTGCTCCCTCGCTTTGTTTCTCTCGCTTTCCTTTACTCTCACTCCTTTCTGTCTTTGTCCCTCCGGGCTTTTACAAAACACATTGATCCACCCGATCGAGGAGTTCATCTGCTGCTGTTCATAGATTACTGAATACACACACACACACACGAGTATTGTTAAGTTCTTAGCAGAAATATCCTGATGAGTTAATAAATGGATAAAGTACCTGCACCTCAGATTTTTTCATGAGTTTCCTCACTTCAGTACTTTGGTGAAGTTAATATGCACAAATCGAAAACACTCCTTTCTTCAAGTGGATTCAAAATGCCAGGAGACTCATCTAATGAAATTCAGCTGCTGATGTAACTGCATGGTTGCAAACTCTGGTTGCAGCTGCCTTGCAAATCACATCTAGGCTTAAAGGTGGATGGGTGCAGTTTGCAAACCCGAAGCTGATACATTACCAGCAATCATCTCTAAATTATTTCCAACCCAGCCTCTTAAAGTAAGACCCAGAGCGCTGACCTGAACTGATTATCAACCTGCTGTATAGGAAAATGCTTTGTTGCTGGAAACTGATGGGTGCACAGTAGACTGGGAAATAAATTATTGTACAAAGAGACAACATAGTTCTATCACTACCCTCAAATGGGGTTGCGTTTATCGTGTTCACGAAGACATTTTCTGAAAAGCTCAGTTCTTAAAAATGAACATGAATGTAAGTTGTTCATGGATGGTAAGTTAGTATATAGTCTTTTATGTTATATAGACCTGTTCTTCATAATCTTATATGTCTAAGGAAAATGTTGATATTCCCAAGGGTCTCATCTTTTTACTCTGTCTTTATGCCTTTGCATTTCCTGACGGGGGCACTCATGAGCAGCAACATGTGAACACGATACTGGACCTGAGCGCCACATGATGAGAACTATTTCAGTAGATTTCAGCCTCTGAACCGACTATATAACTGCTTCATAATTTCATAACAATGCAAAGAATACAGTTTTCACCACTCTCCACTGGTTCTACATGGCTTTCAACGCTTTCAAAAATGTCTTGCAAAAACAGGGCTAAACAAAACACCAAAGCCATGGGCCCGACTGAAGAGGAAACACCCATGGGGACACCAGATTTAGCTGTCGCCACCATAATGCAGAGTAGTCCGTTTCAGCAAAAATAGACAAGACTGTGACTGCACTGTCCACGCAGATTGAAAACCTCTCTGATGAGCTACAGAGAGAAATAGCCACAGTCTGCTCAGAATTACAACAGGCCATGGATTATGCCTTTGCATTTCCTTTATTATGTCACCTGTGCTCCAGCTTGGAAAACTGTTAGCCTCTGTGGCATCTAGACGCCGGAAATAGCATCCATGTTGCCATTGCCTAGCAGCGGAGCTCTTTGCTCAACTACTTCAGTGCCAAATAGATCGTATACATGCCTTCCCATGTGGTAACCACAAATAGAAGATCTATTAAAAGTATATGTTCTTATAGCACAGGTAAAAGCCCCCTTCATATTTTCAATGGATTGTGTTCACTTGTGTCTCCGCCTGTGTATTCTTGTGTGTATGAAAGTATTATTTTCTTTTATTCTCTGATGGCTGAAACACATATTGCCCCTCAGGTACAATAAAGTTTAACTTGACCTTGACAAAGGGTCGGTAAAAGCACCCGCTGTCATTGGCTTACACGTCACAAAGGGTTGGTAAAAACCTGGGATCTGTGCCTCAAATGCCGCTGAGAAATTGAAACTCACTGCAGGGAGTGTGTATTTCCAGAGAAACAGGCGGTTGGAGCAGTCAGCATTAGTCTTTGGGAGAACGGGCTGTCAGAGACAGCAGCTTACAGTCTGATCGGACATTTTTGAGACTTACTTGTCTCGAAAATTTGAGCTGTCGAAACAATGTCACGGCACCAAAATAGCTAACCAGCTGCTGTCTTCATATAAACAGACAGATACAAAAGCTGGATCAATTTTCTCATCTGCATTTAAGAAAGTGAAAGAAATATGCATGCTTTGGACTAATCCTTCAACACGATACAAAACAGCATATGAAAAGCCAGCTAAGCAACCACTTGTTGCTTGTCTAACACACACATTCAGCGGTTTTGTGTGTGTTAGTGTCCGTCACAGTGAGTAATGGTGGTTGAGGGAGAGCAGATGAGGCTGAGTCGGAGTAAACATCAGTCCCATGGGAAAGAGTGACCTCTGAGGTCTCATATTCACCTTAGAGCTCCATCTATTCCCTTGTAAGAGTTAAATCCTGCCTTTGTCTCTGACAGCTTCTCTGTTTGTTTATCTTCTCTCTCTTATTCCTCCTTTGCTGCATCATAGACTCTGTTTCTCTTTCTGTTACTCCGCCACCTCTGATGCATCCCACCGATCTTTAATCCTTTCAGCTAACACAACATGATACGCGGAGCTGAAAGGGTGCAGCTACATCTGTGCAGTGTTTTCAGGAAGGTTTAAATCCAGTTACAACAGTGTAAGACTGATGCTCCCCTTCTGTCCAAAGTTATGAATATTTAAACTGTGACAGAATCAACCTCAGACTCTCAGCATCAATGGATAAGTCAGGCTGCCACCAACAGTGGATAAGGAGCTGCTTATTCAAATCCAGTCACAGGGATGTGAAGCCCAGCTGCTATTGGCCAGAGTGATCAGCTGAAAAGATGCTACACAGTTAGTGTCTCTTTTAACTTTAGCACTATGTTAATCTGTCTAACAGAAAACTTTCTCATACGAGTTCGATGTAATTGTACCAACTTATATGTCTTCAACATTAGAGGACTAAAATATCTCAATTGTGCACCAATATTAAATAAAATAAAGTGTCTTCATTATTTTCTTACCATTTGAATTGATAAGCACTACTTACTAATCATTGTGAACTAAAGTTATTTTTTACATGAATAGATAAATCTTACATTTAAAATGCAGACGCCAGAAAAAAATGTCTGTATTGTATGTTTCTACATTTGCATGTTATTATGTGATACATTCACATTTATGTTTCATCAACTGTGGTTTATGTGTGCTAAAGTTTAGGCCCAAAAACACTTGGTTCTGGGTGGGAAAAGATCGTGTTTTGGCTTTAAATTAACCAATTAGGGGTCACGATCCTGACAGGAATAGCAGTGATGTCCATTAAATTAAAAAAAACAACTCTTTGCAGGCCTAAAAGGCCTCTGGAAAAACAGCAACAGGTTAGCTAAAATACACCCTTGTGTGGTGGCTAAAAAAGCTGGACAGGTAGCAATAGCCAGGTTTACAGATTTGCACAAAAAGGTAGGTGACATTTTCAAAATGGTGATAAAACACAATTGCGAGATGACTACGTTTCCATTGAGTGATGTAATGTGACTCACTAACATTTCAAGAAGCATGGTGACGGATGTTCACAACACCAGCAGTTTTTTGCTGTTGCAGTCACCACACTAGCCATCATTATTTGTAATTGAAGGCGACCTAAGTGTGTTATGCAAGTGATAATGAAAAGGCAAGCCCCTTGTACGTGGGAGCGGCCACATATGAGGGATTTCTCGGACATGACAGTCCACGATTTCACAGAGGAATTGTGGATTCAGAACTTAAAGATGATTCGCTCAACTTCTGAAGAGTTACGCTATGCAATAACACGTCATGTAGCGCCTGCTGTATCATGCATGAGGGAGCCAGTTCGTACTGACAAGAACAGCCATAGCATCATGTGACCTCTGAAAGCGAAAAAAGTGTTTCCATTGCAGTTTTACAAAATGTGTCTTTTTCAAATAGACAGAAATACCACCTCATGTAAGTATAAAAACGTTTTTTAAAACTGAGGTGTTTCCTTTAGGCATATTATATATTTGCAGTTTCAATTTGTGCAATTTAAAGGTTAATACAAACCCGCCTAATGACTCATTAAAAAAAACAACATTTTTTTCTGTTTGTTGATCTCTGACAGTTGCCTGCAGCTTGGCAGCATCTCTTCTAGGTGTCACACCATCCAAAATCCCCTCAAAGTCAGCTCATATACTAAGTCACTTTAGTTTGCAGAAATGTACAATGCCAACATTTTCAACAAATATAGGTGCTTCCACATAGGGTATGATGCCAGTCTGACGTATGAAAATTCAACACCTCCTCACTCCCAAAACTCATCACAGCCAGGCCAGTGGCCCTACACATCAAACTGTGACGCTTTGTAGATTCCAGTTTCCGCTCCTTACATGCTACAGTGTCTTTTCAACGTAAACTTCAATGTCCACAAGAAACATAGGTTTCAGTATCTACACTAACAAATTCTCCCATAAAATCACTGTAAACTACTGGCAGCTAAAGTTGTCAGCATCCTATTGCTATCCTACTGTTATTTTACAATGTCACTGCTGTAATTTATTTTAACAGTATATTATCACAACATTTTACAGTAGAATGTGAGGTTTACAGTGTAATACTGTAGCTAACCTGTGGATGATATTGTGAATAACAATTGTTGCATGTGGCTTCTGTTCCTCAGGCTGACCTTTGGTGAAAGTAAACACTGCATAATGCAAAAAATCATACAAGTGTTATTGTGGCTCAAAAAAGCATTGAGATTTATGATCTTTTACTGGAGTGTGGAAAAACGGTACATTACTGTAAGAATTTGTAGTTTTACAACAATTTGTTACAGTGTTAGGTTTTGACAACACTGAATCACTGGAAAAAGCCAAATCAAAAACTGTTAAAAGAAGTTTCTCCTCCATATAGACAACATCTGAAAATTGCCCTGAGTTGAACTGACTGATTTGCTCTTTGATTTAAAGACAAAGAACAGCGTATTGTACATGCTGGCTCTCTCTCATGGTTTCCTGCGACACCTGAACAGAACAATGGTTGTTAACATTATGAGTGACCCCTTTGCTTTTTGTGGTGTGACCGGCCAAAAGGTCTGATGTGAAAAAGGCCTTTGGAAATGTGAGGGAGAGTCCAGGTGTTTTCACTTGAGCCTGATTGCACCTCTTCTCGTGGGTGTTTTCAGACAGTTGCTGACTGGCATGTCCCATGTCTGCCCTTCTTTTTCACAGTGAACTGACACCTTTAAGATTTGAGTTGTCAAATGACCAAACAAAGAAAAAATCTTGCAGAGGCTCTTCAGATTCCAAACAAAATGACAATTTTATAACTGGATTACAAATGTGAAAATAAATTGTCATAGACTATAAAAGGACTATTGCTATGAACGAGAAGCGCACAAACCTTTTCACTTTGCAGATCAGAGGTCTGATTAACTTAACCTAAAACACTTGTGTGAGTTTGCAGAGCATTTAAGGCCGGTTCTACTTTTTTCAACAACAAAAAAATAAATTGTATTTTCATAATTTATTTTTTAGGTCCAACCATCGAATAACTACCTATATTAAACTTGTCTGACATTAAAGTTTCTATGTGCATATTCAAACTACTGCTTTGTCCAACTTCAAAACTGTCTTATATTAGCTAAGTCTCCTTTTTATGCCCTATCTCTAACACAACTCAAAGTTGAAAATTGCTCCCTTTTTGTGGATGGGGACCTTTTTAGTGTGTCACCTTGATGTGGATCCATCTGACTCTGCAGTTGAAGAAGAAATCAGAGAGAAAACTGTCTAATGTGCTGCTGAACTGAATGCTGCACATGTACATACAATTTAAAGTATGCTAACATATTCATTTAAGATCAGTGGAATTGTATGCCCATATTATTCTTAGATTTCCTATTAGTTTCCACGTGCTGAGACTGTTTAAAGATCTCATACCTCACCTGTAAACAGACTGTATTTTTGCCGTATTGCACCAAATGACCTCTTCCTCTCTGAAACGTCCTACAAAACCCTGAAGGACTCTGAATAATTCAATTCCAGTAATGAGACGAATAAACAAATGCGTGCATGAATATTCAGAGATTTAGTTCATATCGTTCCAGCTTCAAAAGCCTTTGGAAAACATTGCAACAGCATGCACAATCTGCTATGCAGCTGCTGCCTTTTCCTAAAGTGCACCGGCCTTTACTCGTCACTGGCTTTTTGTGTGCATCCTCAGCGTCTGTTTACACGCTTTTTGTGGGAAGTTGACGATTCTAAATGCAGTTTTTCTGGGTCATCCTCTTGTCATACAGGCTAGAAAATAGAAATCTATTCAATATCTACATTATATCAGTCTTTTAGCTCATTACAACTAATACATTCTACAGGCGGACGTACAGGTGCCTCTAAAAGTCATCAATGGTAAACTTAAGTGATTCTGCACCAGCTGAAGTCACCTTGTGTGCAACAGCGAAGGACCAAAAACTCGGACTTTGTTATGATCTGAATTTAATCCAGCATAAACAACTTTGTTTCATGATGGCACAAACGTTACAGTGTCATAAAATATTAGGATTATGTTCATTTTATTCAATAAATCTATGAAAAATGCACATTTTCATACTAATTTCTTGTTATTAAATACATTTCTGTATTCATTATACAGACCTCATGCATTTATGTTGGACACTTAGGTTAAGATTAAAGCTGAAGTCAAAAATCAGAAGAACTAAACACTTTTTTATTTTATTGTACTTGATTTTTTTTCTTACTTTTTTTCTGTCTGGATGTTTAATCTACACTGCACAGACACTGTTGAATCAACTGACTTAAATTATTAATTAAATTATTATTTTTTCAGTTAAAAATAAAAAATATTTAATTCCAGAAGTAATTTTATTCTCATCTAATATTTGATTAGTTACTTTGAGTATAGCAAAGACGAATATAGGTCACTGTGCCATTTTAAGGTGAAAAAGGGGCCTTTTTGTTGCTCAGCAGTTTAAAGTTTTTCCCATAGTCTATTTTTTATTGCCTAAGTGCTTTAAAATGATAACAATTATAATAAAAGGCAATTTCAGGTGAAACTGAATTTATTTGTCTTTTTAAAGCCTAATGTATATGAGATTTCTGAGTCAGAATGTATAAAAGAGCAGTTTGATGGCTTACCGTGTTTGTATTACTGTTGATGTTTTTGTAACTGTAGGCCTGTTGGTGTATCAGTGTTGTTTTTAAGTTTAATTAAACATATTTGTAATTCTATTGTGTAACAGAGATAAAAAGAAAATCACCAAAGACTTGTTTCCTTTTCAATTATTCATCTTTATTTTACATTTCATCCCCCCAACATAATCAGAGATCCATCTGAAATTCCCGTCCAAAATAAGTAAATAAATATCATTTTCATTTTTTTTTTATTAAAAAAATAAACAAGTGGTCATTGTTTGACAGAGAATGACTGATAGCCTACTGGGGAGAAAATAAGGAGAGAAGCGTTGAATAAGATAGAATGAAGCAGGTGCAACATGTATGTGAGGGGTGGGGGAGTCTTCCCACACATTAACAAGACTCTAATATATGATATCTCCGACTATTTAAACAATAATCCATCTACATATTTACACTCTGTATTTGTGGTTTGATTTGTGAACTTTGCTCTGCAGAGAGGATTCAATTTGATCTTTAAATAACTGCAGAGACTCTTAGATGCATGGGCCAGTAATACGCTGTTGTGCTTTAGGAGTTGTGTTACAGTTGAGGTTAATTACCATAAAACACTAAGTTAGTTGCAAAAAACCCCAAAGTCCCAGTAAGGAAAACCATTGCTCATTACTGGCTCCGTCGACTCAACGGATCCAGCAACAAAGATAAATAAAAAGAGTAATAATGTTTGGAGAAAGTGTCTTTAACGGCCCCAAAAGTTCGTCTCCAGATAGTTTGGAGTCACTTGGAGTCGCCGGTCAGCCTCGGCATGGTGACGGCGCTCATGCTGCTCACATGCGGAGGCGGGACTTGGCACATGCTGCACGGACACGGCATCCCGGTGCCGACGCCCCAGTGCTGGAAGCTGCTGCCCAGCGGCCCCGCGCCGGCTGCGGGCGCTTTGAGGAGTCCGTGATGGGGTCTGACCGAGGTGACGGCGGAGATACCGGGCGCTGACAGAGAGGCGGTGGAGACGGCTGGTGGGAGGAGCGGGTGGTGCACGGCCGGGTGAGAGGCGTGGGAAGCCGCCGGGTGTCCCGGCACGGGCCCCGCGTGCGTCATAGTCCCACAGGCTGCCGGGTGGAAGCCACCGTGGTGTCCGCTGCTGCCGTAGATCTCGCTCACCAGCCGCTTCATCTCCTCCAGAGAGTTGCTCAGCATCAGGATGTAGTTTCTCGCCAGCAACAGGGTAGCGATTTTGGAGAGCTTACGCACCGACGGTCCGTGCGCGTATGGCATGACCTCGCGGAGCCCGTCCATGGCCACGTTAAGGTCGTGCATCCTTTTCCTCTCGCGACTGTTTATCTTGAGACGGATGGTCTGCAACTCATTTTCGGACAGGAGTTTACGGTCTTTTTTGGAGAGCCGGAGCGCGAGCGCGTCCTCGTCGGCGCTGGAGAGGCCGCGCAGGCCGGGGAGCTCCGATGGAGAGTCGCTCTGTGTGGAGGACACGGCGCCGGAGAAACCGTGCACCGACTTTTTCAGGGTGGACAAGAAGATGTCGTCCACCTCAGGGGATGAGGGTCTGCTGGAAACGCGGCTCGTGTCTGAGTCCATGGTCTTAATCCAGCACTGTGATCTGAGGAGAGAAAAACTTTTGGTTAATTTAAAGAATGCCAAAATCCATCTAATGCCAACACAATAAAACATCAAATCAACTTTTTGGAAATCATGACAGCTCGTGATTTTCCTTTTTAGAAAAAACGTTATTGCAAATGTACCAGTTTAATTAGCATAATATAAAGCAGAAAAATGCAAACAAAATTTGGCTTTCGATAAACTGACACCCTTAACGCAGAAAAAGTATCCAAAAATGCTGCACAATTTTAATTTTTTTTAAAAGGCTAAAAGTAGCTACATTTCTTGTAAATTTGCTTCACTTTTTATCTTTAAATTGACATTTGACCACCCACTAAGTCATAACAGATCAATAAGTGCCCTTGTCTGTTCTACATTGACTAACTAGCTTCTGGCTTGCAATAAGTAAAGCAGAAGGAGAAAAGACATAAAATCTGTCTATCAGAATGTCTAAAAACAAATAATCAAACACCTACCGAGAGTGTTTCCAAGCGCGATGGTGAGAAAATCTGCACGTCAAATCCACTTGTTACTCCAAATCGCATCTGACAGCCCATTTGGCACGCCTGCGTGTGACCGCGCGCTTTTATAGCTGGCTGCAGCGCACAGAGGCCGGGTCACCGGGACAACGCAGTTTCTGTCCCCGCTGCCTCCCTGCGACCAATCAGCTCCGTGCAGGGAGGAGGGGGGTGAGGAGGCGCAGGGGAGGAGGGAGACGGAGGGTCCTCCAGCCTGATGTAATTACCAACGCACAGCATTAAGTGAAATCAGACACACTCCCTCCTACATATGGCCCCTTCTTGTGAAAATGTTGGCCCGCGTGTGGATGGATTTTATTATAATAACACAGATAATAAGACACATTTTGCCCCTTATAAGTGGAAGGTAATGTGTATCTGGATCCGGAAAAAAAGTTTTGTTTTTTTTTTTGTTTTGTTTTTTTTTTAAATCAGGTCTCTTTTTTGTGATAGATTATAATTTTCCGTTTTGTGTAAAAAAAAAAAAAACCCAGTTGTTTAAAAATGTCTAAATACATTTTACACACATGTATTTATTTTAATTTTTACATTTTTATCATTATCATTATTTTGACTGAAAATTCGTTCTTTATTTTTTTAATTTTAATTTTTCTTATTTAACCATCCGAGCTGCAGGCCAATCCGACCATAAAATCCCGTCTCCCCTCCAAATGAACAGTAATAACGGGTCGAAGCCTCATAAGCAGCTCAATATGTTTCCTGCTTGCAGTTTTGCTGTTAATATGGTCCGTTGTTACCCGCTGTCGACCAGCAGCTGCCGTTAAAGTGCATCTTTAACGTTAATTAATGAAGTGTGCAAAATTGTTTCTAACGGTTATGATCCGTAACATTTCAATTAGTCTGCAGAGAGCGATAGCGCTGCGGCCTGCTGCTGGCGCTCAGACGGCCTCCGGCTGACATAAGGGCCCAAACCGGTGATTTGCTCTCGGACGTAACTGAAGCTGACAGCAGCATTGTCCCCAAATATGAGTTGGATTGTGCAGTCAGACGCAATCAGCGCTAATTGCCTGGACAAGTTGTTCTGTTTTCATAAGACTGGGCTCGGAATATCCCATCTGTATTTTCTTACTAATAAAATAGATAAATCAAAGTTCGTTAAATATGTTATTTTGCAGACTCAGCCACGTGGCTGCAGAATTGAATAATAAATTGGTGAATAATCAGTTGCTGCATTGCAGGTTGGACTTGTGTTAAATTCCCTTTTTGTTGTTTGATTGGTTTTTATTTGTTTTGTTTTGTTTGTTGATGTTTGTAGTTTACATTGCCCCATTTCGTTTTTAATGTATGCCTCTGTCTTACTTATATATCATAATAATGTAATAATACTTATGTATTATAGTCTTGTGAATTCTTGAAAATATTTTGGCTGTTTATATGTCTGTGTACTTGTCTTCATTAGGGTCTGTTGTCACTTTATTACACAATGTGAAAATAAAATAAAATAAAATTTAGAAATAGAAGTAGGCTTTAAAAAAAGAATAATGAGAAATGTAAAAGATGGGTTGTAATTTATAAAACACACACACACACACACACACACACAAAACAGTAAAAAAAATAAACAGTTATATATTTACCCTTTTTGTTTTTGTGTTTTAAAATGATTACAATAAGATTCATTAAAAATCCATAACTTAAATAAAATTAAATGTTCAATCAGTATACCCTTAATCAAATGTAGATGTGTTAAATATCTCATTAATTTTTAAATTACTCTATTTATTTTTTTGTCTGTGGTTACTTAGTTCCGTTACTTTCCCGAATTAAGACTTTGTGCTGTTGCCGTGGTTACCTGCAGTGTGATATACCTTGCGCACTGATATAGAACGTTGGTTTAACAGTTAACCGGAACTATGTTTGAGGGGCTCGCGTTCGATTGTAACGGTCACCTGCCAGCCAATCAGAGGCCGACATTTCCCAGTCACCGTCAGTCAGGTGTTGTATCGATCCGCCAAAGACGTCACAAAATCAAGGTCGTCTCACACTCACACGCACACGCACACACACACACACTGTACTTTTCTCCTCTGTACGTTGCGCTCGCGTGTTTGGTCCCGTTAAATCAGATTATGGTAATGAAGGCGGTTAAAGTGGCATTTTAAATCAGGAGGTTTGTATCTGTGCCACCTCTTGCTTCATTAGACATTCCCACACTCTCACTGATGCTCCGGACACACACACACACACACACACACACACACACACACACACACACACACACACACACACACACACACACACACACACACACACACACAGACTGCAGCCTTTTCCTTCAGCTCCCTTCACATCTTTTGCATCATCATTTTAAAAGTCCAGTTATTAGTTACAATTAGGCTACCTTGTACTAGCAAAAAAAAAGGGTGTAAAATTTACATCCAACGGAAATTATGAAGGCTTTGTGGTCGTTAATAGCACATATTATTTAGTCTTCTAATCTTAATTTTGCAACAGACTGAAACAAAATCTAAATATAGCCATGAGTCTGGACATCTCTAAATTTTGTTAGGCCTATTAGATTAATGTAGGCTAATATTATCAGCTTTAGGAATATGCTGGGGCCCCAAACTAAGGTTGAGAAACACCTGCTTATGAAATTAATATTTAATGACAATAATCTCTGCAAAACTAATAACACATAGTTAACTTTTGGTACAAATAAATAAATAAATAAATAAATAAATGTCCTCAAATTTCCGCAAAATTGTGACATTTCAATTCCTACATTTTAAACAGCTGTCAGTCAGCCACTAGGCCTAATGTTAAAAGTTATCATGATGAATGGATTCATGCTCTCCCACTCCACATTTATTTTTTCATAAACAAAAGCTTGTTCACAAAGAAAAAAACCCTGTATTTTTCATACTCCAGTGGTCAACTGGAAGAAGTGCATTTCACCCCTCAGTCAGTTCATTTGCAACATCAAATTTGGTAAGAAATATCTCCAAAATTGCTAAACAACAGCACTGATCCAACCTCCACAAACATAAATAATTAAGGGGAGATGAATCCAAAAAAGCAGAGAGCCTTCAGTTACATCATCCTTGTATTTTTCTATTTCAAATAATACAGATATACCCTGTATTCAGTGTGCCTTCATCAAGCCCCTCTGAGGGTTTTTTTTGCACCTCTCCCTCACATTTCTGTTATTTAGTTAGCCTACTAATTTGTGAAGAAAAAATGTCCTGTTAAAATTATTTTCCATAAAATAAATCACAAACACTACAGCCGTGTGATTCCCACAACTGTGTTTCTCCGCTGCTGTATCAGCCGACACTCGCAGACTTTCCAGCAGATTCTGAAACCTGGCTGCAGGGATTAACTCCCGATTCAGCCGCATCACATTAGTGAGGTCCAGCAGTGATGTTGGGTGATCAGGTCTGGCCCACAGTTGGTGTTCTAGTTTATCAAAGGTATAGGGCTCTGTGCAGGCTAGTCAAGTTCTGGCTTTGTGCACGGAGCCCATTGTCACACTGAAACAGGAGTCGAAGCAGTATTGTTAAAAAAAATCTTTATATACTGTAGAATTAAAGTTTGACTAGAACTAAAGCGCTCAAATTGGAAAAAAAGCAGGAGCCCTAAATCGAAAGTACACAAAAGTATGTGGACGGGGTTGTTTTTAACATTTCCTATTCCCCTCCAACTTTGACTCTCCTCAACACTCCTCACCGCCATCCTCTCCTCCTTTCTCCCTCTCTCTCTGTCCATC
Organism: Plectropomus leopardus; assembly: GCF_008729295.1. Taxonomy (NCBI): domain Eukaryota; kingdom Metazoa; phylum Chordata; class Actinopteri; order Perciformes; family Serranidae; genus Plectropomus; species Plectropomus leopardus. The sequence continues at coordinate 27,591,974 of NC_056472.1, forward strand.
AGTCTGGGTGGCGGTAGGCCCGGTGTCGTGGTGAATACCAATAGTGAGGAGGAGCATATGTGAGCCATACTTAATCCTGCTAATCTGCCTCCAAAATAAAAAAGAAAGGGAACAAAAAAAAGCAGAAAAGAGAGGAGGGTGGAAAAACACGAGAGAAGGTTTCTCTTTCTGTCTGGGGAGCTGACCGACTGAGGCCAAATGAACTGAAAGACATGAATAACGTCCTGGCTCTCCCCCTCCATCTCTTTCTCTGCCAAATCTTGGAACGAAATGAAGCAAAATTCTCGCTTTTGTTGAAATCTGTAGTGAGGAACGTGAGACGCCGCCTGCCACCGCCACTGCTGTTACTGTGTGTGTTTGTGTGTTGTCTCCCAGTTAGATTCACATGCAGCTCTCCTGTACAGACGATTTACTGTACATCTAACGGCAAAGTTAAGTGCCAGCACAGGAAATGAAGATCTGAATGTCTTTTGAAGAAAAATCACATTGTTTCCCCTAAAAAATACTTTACAAAAGCAAACTATTGAACATGCATAACATTTGCTGAGATAAATGTTCTGTTCAAGTTCAGATAGACAGATAGATAGATAGATAGATAGATACTTTAGTTATCCTGAGGAAAATTCATGCTGTCAGCTGATCACTTTCACACAAACAATAAAAGCATCACAAAAATATAATAAAAACATAACAAATATAAAAAAGAAAGGCAGCTGCAGAAAAATAACACAGCACACGCAAACACACACACACACACACACACACACACACACGTACAGAGCAGCGGACAGGCAGCCCTCTTGTGCAGGCGCCGGGAGCCATGTGCTCAAGTTCAAGTACAGGAAAAAAAACAAAAAGGACCCACACACTATAAGGACGAAAATCTCCATAAAATACCAGTTTGTAAGAGAACAACCGCAAAAGTGCAAAAACAAACAAACAAAGACATAAATAAATATATTCTATTGGCAGGAAAGTAATCCAAGAAAATCTAATTAGTGGATACAGAGAAGAGCGGTCACCAAATGACCACAATCAGTCACTCAATGAGAAAGAGGTAACCAGAGTAATGATTACCATAGTAACCAGCAGAGGTTTAAACACGAGACCACATGTGTATGCCTCATCGAACCACTCAAGTTGCTCCTACAGTTTACAACCATGTCTCTGAAAACACGGACGCTTCACACACATCTTCCCCCCGGCAGCACAGAAGATCTACACAATCAGCACAGTTTCAAGGTGGACGCCAAAAGATTAGTGTCACCAATTTGGACCAAATGTCTCCCCCTCTGTTCCTGAGTTATGATGCTGAATAATGGCCAGAAAAGTGTTTTTGCAGAACATTATAATATGAGGTTGACCTTTGGCTTTTTAGATATAAAATGTCCCCACTTCATCATTTTATTTGATTAGACACTTGTGTGAAATGTTGTCATAATCAGTCTATGAATTCTTGAGTTATGACCCAAAAACATGTTTTGTGAGGTCACAGTGACCTTCGACTAAATTCTGATACATGCACTCCTTCGCCCAAGGGGATGTTTGTACCAAATTTAAAGAAATTCCTTCATGTTCATGAAAATGAAACAGATGCGAGTTCTCAGTGACCTTTGACCACTAAAATATTATCAGTTCATCACTGAGTCAAAGTGAATGTTTGCGCCAACTTTCAAGAAAATTCTCTAAATGAGAATTAGTTATCGCAGTAACAAGAATGGGATGGACAGACAGGATGAAAACCCGAAAACATAATGTCTCACGGCGGAGGCAAGGATGAACAAAAGACAAGCAAACGAGAGGACAGAAGGCAAATAAACCCACCTACCTTTAAGGTGTCTTGTCTTCCCGTTCTTCCTCTGATGTATCTGTTGAACAGCAGAACATAAAGTCATGTCGTTAAAAGTTTGGTGATAAATCTGTTACAGTCAGTGACTGTTTTGCATCACACACACACACACACACACACACACACACACACACACACACACACATTTTAGTATCTCCCCTGTATTGCATGCAGCTTCACTTTTTGTTGTTTCGGGACCCCTCTGCCCTTTTTTTGGTCTGCACCAGGTGAAGCTGATGATCGCTAATGTGACTGACTTGGCAAACAGAACTTTTTCACAGCAGACGTACACAGCTGCTGTAGTTACTGGTTTTAATGATTATGTCCTGGTGTGGTGCATGCTGACTCACTGGGATGGCTTACTGGGACACTTAAAGTGAGCCGTCATTAACTTTTATCAGTTTCACCTGTGCTTTTCCTACTGTAACATGTCAAAGTGTCTGCAGTGAAAAAAGGTCAATCAAGACCTGTTTGGCCCTCGTCACTCCTTGGCTCTGATGTCAGTATGTTCTGAATCAATCGACCTCATGCAAGAACAAATGTTATATCCTCATCCTCAAACGCTCTGTTTTTCTCATACAAACCTGTTTTTTTATTGACCTTCATTCAAATTATACAGAACACTGTAGAGCCATAAAATTCATTTGAAAACACTGAAAAACGTTCATTTTAGTAACATATCTGAAATCATTTCAAATACATAAAAAAAAGAATATAAAACAAAAACAATAATACAAATAACATTAAATTGCATGAGGGAGATTTAAACCAAGACATGCACCTTATTTGTTTTAATTAGATATACATTTTTTGATTATCTGAGAGGTCTTCATAGCTTTTTTATTTGTCGTTATCTTAGAGACAGACAAAAAATATATTGTACTTCAACACTTAACAAATGGATATTGGAAATAATTTGACTACTTAAGCTTTGTGGATGTGATATTTGCCAATAAGACAGATCGTCAGTCAAACCTGCTGAAAATTGCTTGTTTCAGCCTGATGAACACCACCTGTTCACAAGGAGGTGTGTACTCACAGGATTTGACCATTAGTGTAAAAAAATGCCCCTGAAACAGCCATATAATGCCTCCTGTTCTCTGTCTGTGTACAAGTTTCATTCACATAAATGTCACTCAAGAATAAACAGAATTTCACTCTGCAGAGCCTCACATATCTCTGTCAGAAATCAGCAGACAAAAAGATAACAAGATTAGTAGCATCAGGTGCAATCAGTAAAAGGTATTAATGTAATCAGAGCAGCGCTGTACTGTGACAAAAAGAGTCAATGGCCTGATCAGGCAGCAACTGCCCAGGCTGAAAAATGAAGTCAATGCAGAAGTGCCAAAAACTGCAGTTCATCGAACAGCCACATGAGGCTCCAAAACAGTCACTCCCTCACAGACCCTCATGTTAAAACGCCAAATTTTTAATTAATTAATTAATTTAAAAAAACCCAAAAAACAAACCATATATCTTATTAATGCTTACACATAATTAAAGGTGAGCCGCTTGAGTGATTGGCTGTCTGCGAGGCTACAGTTCGTGAGTCAGATGCACACGTCCCTCCTCCACAGCTTCTCATTCAAATATAGCTCCAAAAAACCAAGAGAGAGGACAAAATGCCACAATGTGGACAAATGCTGTGACTTAACAACAATAAAATACTGTATTCATGTGAAATTGTTTGGTGCTGTGGTTAGCAATGTATTGTGGGTTGCTCTACTTGAAGCAACAAGATGGAGGCCCTTAACAGTATGCTTTTTTAATTACAGGACACTATAGTATGTTTTTTTGGTATCAGGGTGTTGCATGGAGAGTTCGGAGCCCGGGAAAAGTCTGATTTAAAGTTAGCCTTGTAATTCAAACATTAGGCTCGTGCTTTTTGTTTCTCTGTCAATTTTCTTTAGAAAAATAATTTGCAGTTACTTCAGAAACTGTTATTTTGGACAGGATATTTTCCCCTACAGGGGCACACAATTTGAAGGACGTGCTACACATCAACAAGGGTTTAATACTTGTGAAGGTGTCTGAACATGTAAAAAGTGACGTTGATCCAGGTTTAAAAAGTAACTTATAAACAGTTACAGCTGGAGATCAATAAGGGAATTCCTCCAAACTTTGTAACACCTGATGACTCGTACAGATCTGCACAGGTACATGTGGGGTCAAGAGGTCACTGATGTAAGCAGACTCAGGTCGTCTCACACATGACGAACCCCGAGGATGGTGGCTGCAGAGGGAGTCTTCAGTCCTCTGTGTCTCAGGGGCTGGACAGTGTTAGGTTATGCTGGCCGGGGGCTTTATCTCTACAACAGCTATTAGGAGGTAATTAAGTCCTAACACTGCAGAGCCTCCCATGGTTACTATAACATAACTGCAAATGGGAAGCTTACAAGCTCCTTTAGACGGCATGACAAATTGAATGGAACTCATTGGGCTTCGGCTATTATTCCAGCGGCCCCATCTGGCTGGGAAAAGATAAAGGGGATTTGCTGGAGGTTGTGAGGGGTTGAGCCTCCATGCTTGGTGTGTGTGTGTGAGGGATAAGGAACGAGAGGGGGGGTCCCGGTCCGGAGTGGGGAGTGTTTTGAGGGTTCCAGGGGGATTTTTTTTTCCTCCTCTTTGGTCTGAGCTTCAATTCAACAGGCAGCCTGAGATTTGCTTTGGCCAAATGTTACAAATGTTTCGACAACCTGGTCTCTGATCCTCGGGGGTCACCCAGGAGGGCACGGGGGTACAACGGCTTTACGCCCAGAGATTTAACAAAGCAGCATGGGGATGAATATATTCACACTTGTATTCACTCCCCGGGCCTCCAGATGCTTGTTTTAGCGAGACGTAGGACTAGACTCGGCTGCGTACGGACCAAAGCAGGCCAGCTGGCGGTTTGTGTCCACAGTGTGTCCGTGACCAAACTTGTGTGGACAATAAAAGTGTCACGTTCACTGAAGTGATGCTGTCGATTGTTGACGGGGAAAATATGGTGAAATTATTTTAAGACTGTGGAAAGGTTTTAAAGATTTTAAAGAGTTCTTGAGTATATTTAAACTGAAATTTCACCTTTGTTTCCATTGTTTAAAAAAACCATTTGAATCATGTAATAATGTACACGCACTTTTTCATGACACTTAAAACCGTAAGAGTAGAAACCATTGTGCAATGGAGTAATCCAAACATCGCAACGATGACCTAATTTGACCTGTTTTTATGGCTTATTTTTGACTGTAGATAGTGACAACCAAGGAAGCTCAAATTTTATTAGTACTGTGTTAAATCAACAGGTATTTATGTTATTTTGCTGCATTTATATCAATGTGAGTAGACCAAATGACAGAAACATCTTTCTGTATAATGCTAAACAAACAGCATTTTTTTTCAAAATCTTTTGTGCTGTTTTTGCTGTTATTGTCATTATTGATTTTTTTAATTAGTATTTAATTTTAGAAATTACTTTAACTGTATGTATCCTATTATATTTCTGCATACTTGTGTGCTTAAGTCTTTCTGTTAAGTTTGCATGCAAAAGCAAATTGTCGCATGGACAATCGTGATTAATCACAATTAGATATTTTAATCGATTTACAGCCCTAAAATATATATACCCCTCATGATTTATTGTAAAACTGTTACAATAGACTATTATTTTTAGATAGGTGTACCTAAAAAAGGATGCCAACTGTTATTTTTTTTCTTACTCTGATTACTCTTGAATTTGAAAGTGCTAATAATTGCCAATGCTAGCATTTTCAGGTTACTCTAAAAGCTTACTGTCTACACGGAAGCTTTAGAATATAAAGAGGCAAAAATCTCTTCCTCTTGTCATTTTATTTGACACAAACAAAGTTGCTTTGACACCACCGTCTGGTCCGTTAAGAGGATTAATCAGTTTCAGCAGGTTAAAACTCAGCTCTTTCACCTCCAGCTGTCTTAGATTGTCATTGACACATTTGTTTTGGTTACAAGGTAAATGCAGCTGTACAAAATTGTGATTTGATGTTGGTAATGCCTTTTCAATTACACAGATAAGATGGTTCAGATTATCTGAATTGGGGCTGTATGAGGTAGTTTTCCATAGTCAGTGTATAATATACAGTAGATGTCAGTCGGCACGCCCCCGTTTGGAGAAGCAGGCTGGAGTCCAACATAGACACTAAGCAATGTATACTGCTGCGGAGCGGACAGCAACTAAATGTGGACATGGCTCTGCAGCAGACGAGCATGTTTGTGTGTGTGTGTGTGTGTGAGAGTGCGTGTGTGTGTGTTGGGGGGGGGGTTGTTATGGTGGTTACTTCCCCCTTTATATTTTTCTTACTTACTCAGTCTCTTTTGCAAACTCAGTGCAGACTAACTTGGATCAATGTTTTGCCGCTGCTTCAGTGGAGACGGACAGTAATTAGTGGTGGCTCGTCATGCATCTCGACGCTTAAGGAGCTAAAATTACCGTGTTCACGAGGGGATTGTATTTCACAACATCAATGCCAATCTGAGCTGATTGTACACTTTCCCATTGCAATAAAAAGAAAGATGTTAACTGGGTTTTGTGTAGAGTCGGAAATGGGCTTCATCCACCCAAAAAGAGTTCCACATGAAAAAAAATCAACATCAGTTTAAGTGTACGCTATGTTTGAAATATTTTTACTGCCTTTACCTTAATGTCAGACGGTGATTTTCAATGAGAAAAACAAGCTGCTAAATTGCTCTCTTCTCAGCCAGACTCCATTGAGAAAAACAATAATTTAAGACTGCTGGACATGAGCAGGGAGCTGCTAGTGTACAGCTGCAGGAAACATTTATTTTGTTGGTGTTATTGTGTGACTTTGGCGTTTAAAGGGATTCGTTCAGCTTCATCAAAGTCACAGTTACACAAACTAACTGACAGAAGCAGTTGCAGTTGCAGACCCGAGTTATTTCTCGTGATCTGATGACTGCTTTGCGAGTTAAAAGTGAGCGAGCACTGCAGCTGCACTTAAACTCACTTGCTGTGAGTTTTAAATTGAGTTGCTGAATGCACAGGTTTTATGCAATTGCATTGTTGGTCTCAACAACATTTTTAATACTTTAACTTCAGAAAAACCTAAAAGGTTCTTTTTGCATCAAATTTAAGATGAAATTGTAGAATCTACAGGCACATGGACTGTGAGGTTACATGAAAACACATGATATC
>NC_056472.1:27601489-27656489 GCF_008729295.1 Plectropomus leopardus
TTTCTCCGTGCATCTCCATCTTTTCCTCCCTTTGCACCAGGGCAGTGATGTTAACCTCGACTTGGAGGTGAATCAGCAGAAAACTGCCATCATTTGAGAGCAACAGGTAGAAGTAATGAGGCCGGACAAGGATGGAGGGAAAGAGGGAGCAAGTGGCCGAAGCTGAGGGAGGCGCAGAGAGGAAGACAGATTTGAAGGGCTGGTGTAAAGGGGGCGTTCCCCGTGGTTTCCGTAATATGGAGGGCTAATGGGAAGATTGATGGATTGAGACAGCAAAACAAAACAAGGGGTGGTGATAAAATGTAGAGTGGGGGATAGAGCAAGTAGGGATTGGGCTGAATGGTGGCTTGAAGCCTCAATTCTGAGGATGTGTGAGTGTGTGTGTCACAAGGCCAGGAGAAGGAGGAAAATTTACTGCATTTGGGGGCAGGGAGTGGGTGTGACTCGTTCCCTAATTACCAGGGAGGTCTCGGGAGCTTTGGGTACAAGACAAGTGTGAAGGGTGGGAGAATGAGACAGGATACAAGGGGTTAGCGCAGGTCAATGCTGACCACCTAGGATGCCCCTTGCAAAAGATGTGCACCCCCCACTGCATTTCAACCCCTCCTGGAGAGCCCCGGCTGAATGCTATAAATAAATATCGTGTCTTCTTCTCTAAAAGTTGATAATTTACTGCTCACCCATTCCGTTCTGCCCATCTCTTCTCCATTTCTCAGTGCCGTTGCCAGGCGGTGAATGGAGCTCGTCCTTTGAGTTTGGAGGGCCAGGCCTGTGTTTTCTGGAGGGGCTGTCCTCAACGTTTGGAGCACCCTGGAGTGGACACACACACACACACATATGCTTGTATGTTGAATGCCACACATGCTCCTTTATCGGCCACCTCTAAAAACAGCGAACCACATGGTAAAGAATTTGAGGGATTCTTGAGGGAGTAACCTGTTGTTCAATGCAGCCGAGGAGAGCTAACTCTTTTGTTTCCTAATTAAATCTGAGACTAACAGGTGCTTCAGGTTGATGATTCTTAACTATGGCTCAGAGTTGAAGGCGGACGTGTCAATATGTACGCTCACTTAATGCTCTTGTGTTGTTTCTTTGCATATTTGTCAATTTGTTCTAAAAGATAGTTCGTATAATCTGATAATTTAATTGTTTCTCTAAATGTTTTATATCAAATGTAAGTTAGTGCAGATATTGTTGCAGTAAATTTCATGACACCAATATGTTTTCTCAGTCATATTTTGTCAAAATATGCATTTAAATCATGAATGCAGTTTGCACAGGACGGACGCCATAATGTGAAATGTGTTGTTCACTCAAACAGATGCAGAATCCTGGTGTAGTGGTTAAGACACGGACCATGTAATTGCAATGTCTGTGGTTCAATATGACCTTTGTTGCTTTTTGTACTCCCCTCTCTATCCTCATGTTTCCTGCCTACTCTCTCTACCTTTAACTATGCCATAAAGTCATGCCATAAAGTCAAGCCATAAAGGATAATTTCAGTTTATTACAACATGGATCTTATCATTGTAGGACTCAGAAAATGAAGGAAAAATGGTGTCACAAAAACAAACAAAAAAAGACTATGCTCAAACTGTCTGTTTTAAACATACATCACAATTTATGTCCAAGAAATGACCCAAAATACTGGCAAGAAACTAGTAAAATTTTCAAGAAACCTGAAACCTGAAAATTTGCAAAAAACAGAGAGGTAAAAATAAAAAAACATCAAAGTAATTATCTGAAAAAGGGCTATAATTTAATAAAAATATATATTTTGTAACATAATTTTAAATATATCATTAAAATAATTATATATACCATTTTCTGGAATTTACACCCCCCCCCCCCTCTCCTGTCGTACTTTTGCAGACACTGATTTCCTTTCTCTCTCTTCTTTTTCAGGTCGTGTTTCTTGTCATGTCTTAACCAATTTGCTGACATTTCAAGGGTTTAAATGTTTTTGAAAGACATCTCAATGCCACACAGGAAAACCAGTCCAGGTTTAAAAGTTGTGTGGCCTGTTTCCTTGTTTAATAATTATTCCAAAATTTCTACCTGCAAATTAAGGGGCTTAGATAATCTGGATAAACTGTCTGATCTTCTGACTTCCTTTCTCAACCCATTGGACTTTATTGTAGCAATGTCGTGGCATCCCTAAATATTAGTATTTACTTTGGGGAGTTCATTGTTTTCATATCTGAATGAAACAATGGCCAACACTACTAAAATAAGGAACAGTTTGTAATAAACCAGAATTTTCTGTAAAGCAGTTATCTTTTGACCACTGAAGAAATACAAAAGAAAATGTGCTGTTTTTGATATTTTATGTATGAGGACTTGTTGCTTCATATACTGCTTAGTATTCTCAACAGGGTCCCCAATACACATTGCTTTATTTTTTCTTCTACACGTTTGCTTTCTTTCTCTGTCTTGAAGCCATCTGCTTCCCTGGCACCCTCGCCTGCGTGGCATTCACCTGGAGGAACGCAACAAAAGAAAGCGTGCAACTGAGACAGATACAAGTCTTTAACTGCCAGCGCTGCCATGGAGCCGTTCACTCTACTACTGTAGCTCGACAGAGGATTGAGAGTGAAAAAAAAAGAACCTGAAGAATAAACCAAAGGTTGGTTGGGGGGGGGAGTAAAAAATAGGGGTATTGAAGCCAAATTAAAACACCAAAAAAATTCTGTAAAAAAAAATGGAAAAGGTGGGGTGAAAAACAAAAGTAAATGGATGGTGGATAAAATGTAAAAAAAAGATTTGGGGTAGAAAGAGGGGGGGGGGGTTTGCTCAAAAGGGTCATTGGTTTTAAAAAAAAAAGGGTTTGGGACAAAAGAAGAATCAATGATCCGGAGAAGGAGGGGTTGTGCCTGGCAGCGTCCCCACCCCTTGGGGTGGTTTCTGCTGCCCCCAGTGGGAAAGAGTCGGCACAAATGTAAGAGGAATGTTAACCCGAATGCATGGGGGGTGGGGGGCGGGGGGGTGCACCGGGGGGGTGGAGGGGGGAGATGAGTGGGGGGAGGAGATGGGTACGGGTGAGGTAATTGACGTTAGGAAGAAAAGGGAGGAACATGAAAATTGAAATCAATACATAAAAAGTTGAAAAAAGAAACGGAACAGGAATGGGAAAAGGTGGATTTGTCGGCAGGAAGAGGAAGGGGGGAACGAAGCTAGATTGTCCCGGGGTCCGATAAGGAATCGGGTGGAGGGTGATGCGGGTTCTGGAGGGGGGATTCAGTGATAAAAAAGAAGCCAGGAGTAGAAGATAATAAAGGAAAGGTCCACGAAAGTGCCCAGATAAACGAATAGAAAGATAGGGCGGTGAGTGGGTAGAGTTATTGTGGGGGAGTAGGGACGGAGGATGGTAAGGAAATCAGTTGAATAAGAAGGTTTTAAAGAAACGGTGGGGGTGGTGTGGATGAGGCGGGAATAAGGGGGGTTTGGTAGGTGGCATTGTGGTTGGGGTCGGGGGGGGGGGGGGGTAAGAGGGCGGGGGGTGAGGGGCGGGGGGGGGGTGGGGAAAAGGGCACTGCCCTAACTTCGTAGAACGTCCTTCCGCCTTCACCGGGTTATTGGTTGGTGAGTAATAGAAAGGGGGGGGATCTGGGGAGAGAAAGAAGGGGGTGGGTGGGAAGGGAGGTGGGGGATGGGTAATATTTGGGTTTTGGAGATCGGAAATCTTACAGACAGGGGTTGGGGTAAGAAGAAAATACTAAAAAGGGGGTTAGAAGGAATAGAAAATTAAAGGAAAAGAAATGTGGTGGTGTAACTAGAAAAGGAAAGGGGCGGTCATTTATATAAGGGGGGGCTGGGGGGGGGGGGGGCATACTGTTTCCCCATTGGGGGGAATAGGAGAGGGAAAGAATGTTGAGGCTGGACAGAATAGAAAGATTTAGTCTGAGAGGCAGAAGGATCAATTGTCCCCGGTGATCCTTGGAAAGAACTTAGGGTTTTATTGTTCGAGCCTCGGGGAGTAGAAGGAGCCTATACGGGTTTGACTGCATTTGTTGGAGGGGGGCTATTGAAATATAGAAGGTAATAAGGGGGGGGTTGGGGGAGGTAGGGGTGACCTACTGGGGGGTGGGTCCTGTGGAGGGGGGGGTGAGGAGTGGGACGGGGGTGGTACCCCCCCCCCCCCCCCTCCCCCCCCCCCTTTAGCCTAGGGGGGGGGGGGGAGAGGACTGGGGGGGGGGCGGGTAGTTTTGATCACGGCGGGAGACCTACGTGGGGGGGATGGACATCGGGGACCAGGAGGGGTGTGGGGGGGTGCGACCCATTAGTATGTTAGCCCACCCCCTGCCCCCCCCCCTGTTTTTTTCTCTTGGTGGAAGGTCAAATAGTTGTAATGGGGTTTAGCTTCCCCCTGTTTGTTGGGGCGCAGTGGTTGTTATGTGGTTTTACTGGTTGGTTGCAGAGCTCCCTTTTTTGTCTCCTAACCTGCCCTTTTTTAGTAGCCCCAGTCTTGGGGGGGTCAGTTGTTGATTGCCACCCCCCAGGTCAAATAATCGTTCTGCGTTGCTGAACCCCTGTAATTTGGCCAGGTATTGTTTGGTTTGTACCCCCCTGGTTTAGATTAATTCCCTGTTCTGTCCCCCCCGGTAAACTGAGGGCCCCCCACCTTAAACCCCCCCTGGGGGGGGTGGTCCCCAGGAAAATAGGGGTTAAACAAACACATAGAGAATAATGGGTGCAAGCATGGATGGACAAAGTAAAGAAAAATGTGGGGGGGCAGTGGTTGATTGACTCTGAAAAAAAAAAAAATTTTACTTAATTCGGAGATGGATCTTATCGAGGCTTATTTATTGATTTTATTTTTAGAATATGCGGGGAGAAGGTAAAACAAAAGTAAAAAATTGGCATATTCGAATGGGGAAAGTGAGGGGCTGGTGGCAATTCAATGGTTATGGAATGGAAAGAATGCAAAAGCGGGATTTAGGTTGGAATGAATTATTGGAAGGATTGATGGTTTTTGAAAAGAATGGGGAAGGGGGGATTGATTGATTTTGTAAAAAAATAATGAAGGAGGAATGGGTCAAAATGGGGGGGATTAAAACGGATGGTAAATTAGATTGGGGATACATTCTAGGGGGATCAATGGGGAATTGAAAGCTTTGCATTTTGGAAGGGGTAGATTTTAATGTTATATATACCATTTTCTGGAATTTACACCCCCCCCCATTTCTTGTGTTAATTTTCCAATGATTTCCTTTCTCTCTTCTTTTTCAGGTAGTGTTTCTTGTCACGTCTTAACCAATTTGCTGACATTTCAAGGGTTTAAATGTTTTTGAAAGACATCTCAATGCCACACAGGAAAACCAGTCCAGGTTTAAAAGTTGTGTGCCCTGTTTCCTTGTTTAATAATTATTCCAAAATTTCTACCTGCAAATTAAGGGGCTTAGATAATCTGGATAAACTGTCTGATCTTCTGACTTCCTTTCTCAACCCATTGGACTTTATTGTAGCAATGTCGTGGCATCCCTAAATATTAGTATTTACTTTGGGGAGTTCATTGTTTTCATATCTGAATGAAACAATGGCCAACACTACTAAAATAAGGAACAGTTTGTAATAAACCAGAATTTTCTGTAAAGCAGTTATCTTTTGACCACTGAAGAAATACAAAAGAAAATGTGCTGTTTTTGATATTTTATGTATGAGGACTTGTTGCTTCATATAGTGCTTAGTATTCTCAACAGGGTCCCCAATACACATTGCTTTATTTTTTCTTCTACACGTTTGCTTTCTTTCTCTGTCTTGAAGCCATCTGCTTCCCTGGCACCCTCGCCTGCGTGGCATTCACCTGGAGGAACGCAACAAAAGAAAGCGTGCAACTGAGACAGATACAAGTCTTTAACTGCCAGCGCTGCCATGGAGCCGTTCACTCTACTACTGTAGCTCGACAGAGGATTGAGAGTGAAAGACTGACGGAGAGAAAAAAAAAAAAACAAGAATCAAAGAGAAGGAGAGTGTGCTGGCAGCGTCACTCTGCGTCTGCTGCCATGGCAGAGTCACACAGACTCAGCTAAGAAATTGTAACCCTAACAGGGGGCACAGGGAGGGCAGAGGGGGACGGGAGAAACGGACGGGAGAGGGAAAGAAAATAGTGTCTGTATTCCCCAGTAAATCAGTGTTGTTGAGAAGCTCGGGCCCCGCCAGTTAAGTGAAGAAACGGCAGTGGCAGCTGCGCCCAGTTCAGTGCCTGCTGACAGAGAGGAGGCTTTTGTTTGCAGCACAGCCGGCACAGTGAACAGCATAGGGTGGCATGGTCTGGAATGTGACATTATTGTTTTTTTTTAATAGAGACTGGGTCAGAATGGGGCACAGTGAGGGAGCAATTAAGAGACAACATTTTGTTTGTGTTTATGTGGGTGTGCACGTATAAGGCATGTGTTGTAGCCGGTAGTGACAGCCAAGGCTTGGAGTATAAACTTATACTTTCCTTGCCCTAAAATAACTGCAACGTGTTACATGAGCAATTGTAACATTTTATGAGGTGTTAAGTTAACACAAATGTCCATATTGTAACTATAGATTCCAATGTGACCTCTCAGTAAAATGACAATGATCTCTAGACGGTGCTGTACTTGGTGGCGGGTCTAGGGCACCAGAATTACTTGGTTAGGCTTAGAAGCAGTGATGCACGGTAATGATTATTTCAACTGATACCGATAAACCAATAATTTCCAGCTTCTCGTGAATGATAAGATACCGATAACTGATAATTTTGTTTGTTTGTGTTTCATTACCTGAGGGTATGAAAGGCTGAGATGTGATGAGTACAGATGGATTTAATTTGTGCATTTTCATATAGAAAACAAAATTTTTTCAACTGTCCAGTGCAACTGTTATAGAGGTCATAGAGTTAGAGTTACAGTTATAGAGGACATTAGCCGATTAATGCAGAAGCAAATCATGAACCTGCAGCAGACAGTGAAGGACAAACACCTGCTGCAGACACCTGTGGGACAATGAGCATGGAGCGGAGAGCGGGGAGACACCAGCGGACAATGAGAGCAAAGCAAGACCTAGCACAACCTAACAATTATGATTAAGTTTAACGTTTGCTGCGCCTGACGTTCTTCTGTTCTATCTGTGCCAAGTAGGGTAAATTTAACAATCACTCGGTCAATTAATTATTATTTGAACCTTGCTAATTTCACAACACCAAATACGTTTTTTCCTCAGTCAGAGCTTAAAGCAACAGATTGCATATACTTTGACAGAATTTCATAGCTGATTAATCACTTAAATTTCACGTTTTATTACTTTTTTAATGATAGATTTATCAACCATCAATTAGTTGTTATTATCCCTTGTGCCAGGTTCTGCTTTCTGGATGGTATTCATATGTTCCAATAGCGCTCATAAGGAACTTTCCAACTCTGAAAATATAAAATCAATTAGTGGTGGGAGATGTTTTGATTGTTGGTGGGCTGCCAAAAGTAAATGAATGTGCTACGTATATAAAAATGACTTGAAAACATCCAAATTTGCAAAAAGACTGCTGCCTACATCATCACCTATGACAGTTGAAAGTTTCTGGTAGAAGCAACAAATTAATGAAGCAGTAACATCTCAAGTGACCGCAGCATGAATTGATGAAAATGAAAAATGAGCATTAATTAGAAAAGGCAAACAATCACAAATATTATCTGTTGATCACTTTGGACTGATGATGCAATGGACATGCTTATGCACACACATGAAAAAACATAACTATCTTCCACCATCAACACTTAACAAGTCAACACCTGACTTCAATCTGGCAACACCTGCAGTGTGCTCACAAGTGCATGTTTACTTGTTTTGTGTGTGTGTGTGTGTGTGTGTGTGTGTGTGTATCCCAGTGTGGATGCGTGTGTGTGAGTTTAACAGGCAGGTGGTAATGAGGCAGACTGTGCTGTGCTGGCTTCTATAATGAGGTGGCAGGCAGTGAGGGGTAGGGCCAGTGCCACTAATGGGCCCCTATAGCCTCTAATAAGCAGTAATTATAGTGTGTGTTTACCAAGTGGCTCCAACACGGTTGAAAAGGTTACCTTCACACATAGCTACTCCACTGCAGGCCCTCCCACCCGGGGACACTAAGTGACAACACCGGAAAGTGCTTTGTGTGTACTGTATGTGTGTGTTGGAATTAGCATGTATGCTATTTTGGGGAAGGAGGAACTGTTAGGGGTTATGGCATTTTACAAACTAGTTATTCATCGTTATTTGTTTTTGTTAACATACAAAGGGACAGTTCAACCCAAAATAAAAAAATCCAAAATACATATTTTTACTCTTACCTGTGGTGCTATTTATCAATCTAGATTATTTTGGTGTGATTTGCAGAGTGTTGGAAATACCTTTATTTTATATAGGAACTATTTTCTCACTACCGAACCTCTCTAACCTCTCTGGCACCTGTTTGTCTTTATTATTTTTGACCTGTATTTTGTCACTATTTTTTAGAATAGTCTTATTTGCTGCACACTTGTGTTCCCTAACACACCCTTGTTGTTGACCAGTCCTTGTGTTTCCCTCCTTATGCATGTCCCCGCCTACTCCACCTGTGTCTCGCTCTTGTGATCCCCTCTGTCTATATACCCGTGACTTTGCCCTTGTCCTCTGTCAGTTCGTCTGTTGTTTCAATGTTGTCTCAGTTTAGTTTTTCATTTGTTTTTCTTTGTACTTTGAGTTTTGGTTTACCTGCTTGAGTTTATATATTTTTTCAGCAATAAAACCTCACTTTTTGGTTTTGTAACCCCCTTTCTGCCTTTTTTGTTTTGCATTTGGGTCTTCATCCTGAGTTACACGTGACAACCTTTAAGTCCAGCCTGCTTCTGTAAATCAGTGTATGCTCTCCTAAGTTGTCTGAAAAGCCTACACATGATCCTGCTATTCACAGTCCACACAACATAAACAGATACTGAATACTACAGTATCTATTTATGTACAGTAATTAGACCTCATCAACAAACAGCAATTATTATTTTGTGAGCATGTAATACTCAGTTTTTTTTAAGATTACAGAAGACCTGAGATGTCTTCAACTGAACAAAATGTAAAACATTGAGTGAAAAGTTCACACATATGAAGCTTTTGGACTTTAAAAGTGTACAGTGACAATAGGAAAAATGAGGAAAAACTACAGAAAAAAGGCACAAGTAATCAAAAGTAATTCCTTTTTTGCTCATGTTTTCTACAGAAACCAAACCAATTTGCTCAGGTGTCAAAGGGTCCCAAAAGCTTGGGAAAAGTGTCTGAATGCAGCACAAGAAACACATTTTGAGAACCTTTTTTGCTTCTTTTGTAAAATGCCAAAAAAAGTAAAAATGTTTATATTTCTCATAATATGGCATCGAAAAAAAAATTCAAGTGTTTTATCGGCACTAGTTTTAAAAAACCTGGACACGACACTTAGTGAAAGTGGCTCAAAATGCTTGTTATCACGACCACGCCATGACTTCGAATAACATTAAAGTCACATATTAGTCCTCAGACAGAGAAGAGAAACAAAACTCAAATAAAGTGTTGACACATTCTGAAAAAACGGAAGTTTGGATGTACAGATTGTGAGGAGGACCTCAGCAGCTTATCAGACATAACGGACAAATATGAGCTGATACAGTTCAAAACGGCACACAGTGGTCGTCGGAGACATGTAGGACCGCGTTTGCTAAGAATATATGTCATAAATTTGTTGTGGTACTTTCAGGCTCTACGTCTCCCCTTTGGTTGCACTCTGACCTCTACCCAACCTCGGACTGACCTCCTGAAGACACTCTGCATTTTGGGGAAGCCCTCTCAGTGACCTCATCAATCACAACGCCAGCAGCCAGGCAGCAGGTTCACCCTCTTTCTCTGGCTGCCGCTGCATTGTTTTCTTTCCGTCTCCTTCTCTACATCTCTCATTCTCTTGTTCCACTCTCGTCGCGCCCTCAAAGCTCGCTGTGATTTTGATGAGTGTACAGCTGCCAAACCTGACAAATCACACACTGTTCCTACATGTTGCTGCTCAACAAATTAGTTACCTATTGTCATACAGGACGCAGAGTTAAAGAGGGCAACCGCAGTTTGAATCATTTATTATCCCGCCAAGACGAAAACGGTCAGAAATACGCAACGCTGTCATTTAGTGAATACACAAAAACCCACAAAGATGCCACAAATGAAACAAAGACAGCCTACAGGGCTTCACTATGACAGTCAGAGGGAGACAGACTGTGCAGCCAGCCATACACTAGGCAGGTTTCCATTACAGATTTGCGCAAAACTTGAAATGTTGATAAAACAAAATTGCGTGATGACTGCGTTTCCACTGAGTGGTATGCGACTTCTCCTCTTGTGATAACATTCCAAGAAGCATGGCGATGGATGTTCAAAACATTAACAGGTTTATTTCTATTGCAGCCACCACACTAGCAGTCATCATTTCTAATCGAAGGTGACGTAGGTGTTTTATACGAGCGACAATGGAAAGGCAAGCCCCTTAAAAGTGGGAGCGGCCATGAACAAGAGATTTCTGGGAGGTGATCGTCCACGATTTCACAGAGGAATTGTGGATTCAAAGCTTCCAGATGATCCACTCAACTTTTGAAGATTTACGCGATGCAATAGGAGCCGGTTCCTACAAACAGGTGCACAGCCATAGCATCATGAAACCTATAAAAGCAAAAAAAGTGTTTCCATTGCAGTTTTGGGAAATATGTCTATTTTGAATGAACCTGAAATACCATCTCCCGTGAGTGTAAAAACTTTTTTGTATAAGTTTTGAGTTTTTTTTAATTTGACGTGTTTCCATAAGGCGTGTTTTATATCCGCAGATTTCAATTTGCACAATTTGAGGTTAATGGAAACCCACCTACTGTCTCTGTGTTGGAGAGATGCATGTAAAAAGAAAGAGACCTTAGCCTGATCAGATATCAACAGTCACTCATAAACACTACATAAGAGCTACTCTCTGCTTTTGGATCTCTAATCCAACATTAGCAGCGGGGTCTCTGCTCTCTTTCAGGGTGGTATTCCTGCAGCCGTTGGGCTCATCTTTGATGTGGAGATGAATGTGTTGGATAATGTTGGTCCACTATCTCACTGGCCATTCACATGTCATGAGAACTGCAAACCAGTGAAGAAATGGAGTCTCTAATCTGGTGCCCATGCTGGGACGGGGCCACGAGTTCGCGTACAACACAGTGGTGACGCTGTGTGTGTGAGTGTGTGTGTGTGTGTGTGTACATTTGTCAGGGGTGCAAGAAGTATTCAGATCCTTTACTTTAGTAAAAATGGCAGTGAAAACTGTAAAAATGTTCTTCCTACAAGTAAAATCTCAGCACCTAAGCCTTTACTTTGGAAAAAGTTTTAAAGTATTAGAAACAAATGCACTTCAGTATCAAAAGTAAAAGTACTAATTATGCAGAATGGCCCCCTTCCAGAGTTATATGTATTTTATGATTGAATCAGTGTTACTAAAGCAAATGTGCAAGCTAAAATCACGGCTACATTTAACTATTTGAATACTAGTTTAATATACAATAAAAAACAACCTTTTTATGTTTTTCATATGTCTTACAGGTAAATAACCTGCCAAGTATCTAATAAGTCAAGTATTGCAAACAGGGTAGAAAGTATTAGCCTGACTCCAGAGGTCAGATTTTTAGTAATTTGGGTGAAGTGTTGAGCTCATTTATGGCTGTTTCCACAGGTGTAAATACAACAAAGTTAACTCTTGACTGAGAATGGAAACGCTGCCGTCCTGCATCAGAGCCAGTTAAATATCAAAAGAAAAAAAGCGTGGTGAGATCTCAGTTGACAAACAGAAGTATTTTTTCATTAATTAAACAAAAGAAGGAACAGGGTGTACTTTTTTCTTAAAATCCTCTGGGGTGCTACTAGCCAAAAACAAAAGTTACCAAAATTCTCCCTACTTTTTTTTCATTTGTAAGTGCACCTTTTTTTACTAAGAAAACGATGTGTATTATTATCAAATATATGAGGAAATGCTCGAAAAATACTGAATAATCATTTGATTACTTTTTTAAAATGGTTTGTTGGAAATAAAGATCCAGCATCCAAAACCCCAAGGTGACATCTTCTTTGCCTCACTTGCTTTGTGTGATTAATAAACGGTGAAAGCCAAAGATATTAAATTTAGGTTGATGTTAACCACAGAAAGGCCTTGTAGCCCTGTAGGCTTCACTAGCGGTTTTAATTGTAACCATGACAAGAAAGATGTATCCTCAATTATCATTTTCTTTGCTACAGCAGCATTTTGTGTCAAAATCATGTTGGAAAAACCCACCCAATCACCAGAATAAATGATGGTGTTGTGAATTTGAAACTAACAGATGTTACATTTCTATGTTTCATGCATAGCAAATATGTTGAAACTTTCCATATGTTTAAATTTTCAATATCATGTCAACGCTGCGGTTAACTAGTGGTTAGGTTTTCACACAAAACCCACTTCGGAGTTAAGAAAACAACATGGTTTATAATCCCTGTTTTTGTCAGTTAGAGATGGTGTTAGAAATGTCCTAACCTCTTGTTCAAAAGCACTAAGCTTACACGAAGTTCATACGCAATCTGAACTACGTCTGAAAAATACAAATGCAGCATATCTGAGGTTTACACAGGGTTCAACTTAAAGTGAAAGGGATTTAAGACTTTTTAAGACTCTTTTGATGCCACTTGAATTGAAATTTAACACCAGTTTCACAGTGGTAGATACTGACGGGAAAAATCTCTGAAATCTATTACTTAAGGTAAGAGGGATTTTATTTACTTATCAAATATATATTGTAAAATGAAACATGACTCTTTATTGAAAAGAATGCAAGAGGCATTTGGCAAATTATTATCACTTATTTAAATTACCGATTATCTTAAGCCTTTGCAATCAAATTTAAAAAAAAAAAAAAGATTTATAAAAATCCTACCTCGAAAACATAAGCATTTTTAAGACTTTTCAAAGGTTGATTTAAGACATTTTAATGTTAATTAAGGCCTTATTTTTAGATTAATTGATTCAATGCCTTTTAAGACTTTTTAAGGATTCGCAGGAACCCTGGGTTCACCGAAATGTACAAATGCCAACATTTTATTCTAGCGATTGGGCTGGACAAACGGCCAACATGAGCACGATATCAGACTAAATAATAATAATAGGTATAATAAAAACGATAATAGCGATTGAGTCTGATTTTTAGGCTAAAAAGTCAGTATTTCTCTCTCAGTTTGTAGCAGTACAAAGTTGTATCAAAAACACATTTACCCAAGTGTTAAAGTCATGTACAAGTAATAATGTATTTAGTTACTTTCCACCACTGTGCACACATGTCCGCGTTCTGCCCGCATTAGTGAGAGAAAAAATGAGTCTACATGTGAGTGGCAGAGTTATCACTTGGCCCATCACAGTTTTTCCATGACAATGAAAACAAATCCAGCTTACACTCATTTCTGTTTTCTCTCAGACTCTGTATGTGTGAGAGAAAGCCTCCCTCTGTCCTCACTCTATAAAGGCTTGATCTCTGCCTCTGTTGAATATGTTAATCCATCTGGTGGTCCCCCTTTGCTCTTTCTCTCTGCCCACGAGACCCCCACTGCCCCACTCTCCCTTCCCAAGTAGGCGAAAAGGGATCTGGGATACTTCAGGGGAGGCTTGGTGGGCCAGGACTTCATCCCCTGGTTGATTATGTGTGGTGGAGAGAGAAGAGGGAGAAGGAGAGGTGCACGACGTAATCCTATTGACCATCCCTGTCCCATATGGTGAACGCACTGGCCTCTCCAGTGGTACAGTCGCTGGAGTGGCAGGGCCAGCTTGCCTCTCCAATAAGGGCACAATTTCACTAAAGCTCGCCGTCTCACGCTCTCATGTGGGATCACTGGTGTAGAAAAGACCAGGATTGTCCACCGCCATCTGATTACGATTTAATTGAACGTGGACAATCAGTCATGATCAACACTTTTAAGATTTACACCCACTATTATATACATTTTGTTTTACTCTAGTACTGAGAAGCAAACATACGATAATACTTTAATTTTCTGAATTGAGGGGATTTTAAAGGATGCAACTTTAACACAAAGCACTTCTTAGATGTCTTTTGATGGTACATAGATGATAAAACTGAGAATCTCTTTTCCATATTATTTAGACATTATTTCACATATTTTTATTGTGTAAATTCTCCATCGTCTGAGAGTTGATAAAAAAGTGTTAATATATTTATTAACTATATTGAAACTTTTTAAAAATGTTTTTAGTTTGTTTTTCTTCTAAATTTTTGAACTTTGTTTGAATGTCCCCATCATTTTTATTTCCTGATTTTATTTTGAATTTGTTTTTTATTATTTGTTTCTTTTCCTCATAAAGCACTTTGTGACTTTGTAAAAAAAAAAAAAAAGCATTATACAAATAAAGTTTATTGTTATTATCAAACCAAGAGAAACACAGTGGGATCTATAGGTTTTGACTTTTTATAAATAATTTTGATTTTGAATAGTTTTCAGCAGAAAAAAAAAAGGACAACAGTGGTCAAAACCAAACAGAGACCTACTTCTAAATGTTGATTCTTTGCTTAAAGGTCGAATATGTTGGACATAGAAAGGCCCTATTTAGAGCCATGTTTGGTTTGTACATTCTAACGTAACAAAAACACAATGATTCGTAGTTTTAAGATGATTTGAAACTAATGAAGCCATCATTTCTGCCAATAGATGCCCCTAAATCCAACACACTATAGTTTTGATTTATCATAGATACAATGACAAGTATCCATAATAGCAATAAAATGCAGATACCTGTGAGATTTGTGACACCTGGGCAGCTCCGTGGTGTGGTGGATAACTGGTTGGGGTCTCTCTCTGTGGAGGTTGCAGGTTCATTTTGTGCCTTTGTGGGTTTCCTCGAGTTTCCTCCTACAATCCAAAGACATGCAGGTTAGATTAACTGGCGACTCTGAATTGCCTGCAGGTGTGTCTGTCTCTGAGTGTCCAGCCTTTTGATTGATCAGCAAATTGTTGGCTGTACCTTTTCAGCTCATGGATGGGAATGGATGGGTTACTTTTATGGTTTAACATAATTTATTCAAAACTAAGGACAGCCAAAAACATGGAATGAAGGCAGAAAATGTGGAAATTTGGTCTGAAGTGGGGTAAAAGTCAAAGTAAATATACAAAATGTCCAGAAATGTGTATACATGTTTTTGAGCATGGGGGTAAATATCTTTACTGTAGGAGCTGAGTTTTTTTTTTATTCCGTCATTATGTGTATTCTCTTTGTCTTGTGCAGTTTATAAATAATTTGTTTTTAAAACTAGCTTAGTGCCAATGAAGGTGGGGCCAGGAGAAAAATATGGAGTGAAGTAAAGTTGAATGAATATGATTTAGGTAAAATAAACAAGAGTTTGTTCATGCCATCATGTTGACCTTTATATTGATAAAATTATTTTTATTTTCCTAATAAGAAATCCCGTTTTATTAGTTGTTTCACCAATTATTGTTAAGGATTTATTAAGGAGTCATGACAGAAAAAGTTTGAGAACCACTGAATTTGAGTAATTTGATATCTTTACCAAAACCTGGATAAACAGATAATGTCTTCAGACACTGATATGGCAAACTGTAAAATGGACATAAGATTCAATGACTGAATGACAATCATTATTGAGTTTTCCACACTTCTTGGTGATAATAATTTCCGTTAATGCATAACAACAGTTTTCAGCTCAACAGTGTCATTTGTATCTAATCCCTGTATTCCCAACATCGAATCAAAAACATAAACGTCAATGGGGCCAATGGGGGACCAATATTGTGTGTGTGTGTGTGTGTGTGTGTGTCAGTGATGGTGGGGGGGTCTGGCCTTGTGTCAGCGGCAGCCTGAACGTCTGTTCAGTTCTGGTGGAGGTGTGGGAGCCCGCGGGGGGCTTTTTGTCCGAGCACCACTGTTACAATCCACGTTGGCCATTCAGCCCCAGCCATGTCAATTGGCATATGGTTGATCCACCCCCAATGGGTTCATGTAACCAGAAAATGCTGCCTTTCAGGGACCTGCATTCTCCATCAAGCGGGTGAGATTAAGATTTAATGTCGCTCTCTCCTTCCACAACAGGGGGTCAGTGGAAGTGACGGGGAGAGGGGGACGATTAGGACACATGAACCAGCAGAAGACGCCCTTGGGGCAATCGAGAGCGGGGCCAGAGGGGATGTTGGGCACGATGGTGTTAATGTTGTGTTTCCCACAACAACAAAAAAAGGTAATTATGTCACTTGTTTTTGTTGCTAAAGCATTAACTCAAATAGTGTGTCTGTGAGTGTTTCTTGAGTGAAGCTATGACTCTATTTTATAACACACAGGGTGAACACTGTTTTTAGGGTCAAAGTTCATTCTTGAATTTGAAAAGAGCATTCGACAAAACATTAATGTCCATTTAGTAGCTGTCCTGGTGCTTTCAACTTTCAACCAAATTTTATTAATCTAATGGCCAGAAACAGAAAGTAAAGCAAAAATTAAAATCCACACAGCCAAACTTGAACTTCACTGCTTAATAAGTTGCTTTGGAAGTCTCAGGGGAAATCGACCTTAAAATTAAAGCCAGTTTAGATATAACTGAATACTAAACAGCTTTGCTTAAACCAGCAATAACATTTTTTTGCCACTACGAACTAGGGGACACAACATTGCTACCTTTCGTAATCTTTTAGGTTGATATGAAAAATGTTTTACTAAACAGCTTTAGGTGTCCAACAGTTATCTGAAGCAACATTTTCAATCATTTGGAGTTGTGTTTCTGACCATCTGATGAATGTGAGTCTAATATTATCTCACTTTAAGGTCTGTTTTTAGTCTCTACCAACTTCTGAAAGATTATTCCCTCATTTTATCTGCCTGCTGCAGCCAAAAACAAATTATTGTACGTTTATCTGTTTGGCCTGCTCAAAGGTTCATATTCTGTGTGGAGGGAAACAATGGCACTGTTTAAGTGGGGTATTCTCACAATCTATTTTGACTTTTAGAAAGTTAAGGATTCTCACAAGATTGAAAGAAATAATGTCACTGACTCTTTACCAGGTTGTCGATTTAAATGAGCATTATTATGATATGATACGATGCAATATGATACACTTTATTGTTCCCGTAGGGAAAATTTGTATTGGACTCAGTGCTGCACAGATAAAGTCTCCACACTTACAACAAAAAAAAAATCACACCATGACATTAAAAACACAACAGCCTGAACAAAAACAACACCAGATATGCAACTGCACATAGCCACAGTTTCACCCAAAACAACTGTGCACACGTTGCCCACTACACCTATTGCACTTACCCAGTAATAAAAACACATATTGCACTCACCCAGTAATAAAAACACCATGGTTGGTTCTTAAGTCACGCATTTGGTTAAACAAAAGGTTTAAACAAGACACAGATTAAAAACAGAATGGTCAGAATTGACCCAGTGAGGCCGAAACACCTTAACTTTTTGTTCGAAACTAGAACTATGTCATAAATATGTAGCCATGCCAGTAGACAGTGCTTCAAATTTGACCAAATGTCTCCCCCTCTCTTCCTGAGACATTGACTTATGGCCAGAGGAGTTTTTGCAAAACATTATGATGTCACAGTGAAGTTGACCTTTGACCTTTTGTATATAAAATGTCATCACTTCATCATTATATCCAATTAGACATTGGTGTTAAATTGTGTCATGATTAGCGTATTAATTCTCAATTTATGGCCAAAAACACATTTTGTGAGGTCACAGAGAACTTGACCTTTGACCACCAAATTTTAATCAGTTCATTCTTGAGTCCAAGCAGATGTTTGTGCGGATGCAATGAAATTCCCTCCAGGCATTCCTAAGATATCATATTTGTGAGAATGGGAGGGACAGACAACCCAAAATGTCTCCAGCTATGGCTGTCTCTGGCTCAGAGGCATAAAAAATGCTACACTTCTTAAAATGCAACCAACTAGCATCTTTCTTCATCCCTGCACCCTGCAGGTTCACCCATGGAAACCTTGTTACGACTTTTACTTCATCTAGATAGTTTGTGACATGTATTCAAGCTGGGATAAACTTGAAGACGCGTCATACCATTGTTCTCACAAGTAAATTAAACCCTAACGCATAAAACTGACAGAGTGCCCCTTCAATGATGACCATAAAAGGCCAATACTAATCAATCAATTAGAACAATTGTCTAGTTCAGTTAAGAACAAAACTCATTTTTTCTGACACCAGCGTTACATTACTGTTTCTTCTTGGGCAAAGTCAGATTTAGAGTTAAAGTACCTACAAATTCTCCATCTCCATCTTTTTTCTTTCTGAGTTCCCACAGCTTAATTTTCTGTTTCCCACCAACAGAGTCGGCATTATGCGAGCAGCTTATCAGAACGCCTCATACCCAAAATTGCTAACTCCATTGTCCAGCTCGTACACAACACCTTCTTACCAGAACCCCTCCGACTGACGTGCTCACAGACACACACTCAAACACACACATGCACAAAACTTGTCACTCTCTATCAAACTAATTTGCCTCTAACATGGGGGACGGACACGCCCTGCTCTAATTAACACAACTCTCTCTTTTTCTCCCTCTGTCTCTCAGTTTCCCTTTCCTGCCTTCATTCTCTCCATCGCCTCACCCCCCACACACACTCCCTCCAACCTTTGCTTCCTGCCTTTTGATATTGTAGCCATCTCACTCATGCCACCAATTAGTGACATAATAGAGCAGCGGGCTGCTGCCTGCTGACTGCTTGGACCTCAATGATCCAGTGCTGCTGCTGCAGGCAGGCAGGACAGATGTAAAGACAAGACAGGGGTGATTTGAAGTGGCAGGAACACAGGACAAGAAAAATATTGGTCATAAAGTTAATGTATTGGTCATAAAAATGTCCTTGATCTGTTTTTGACCATTTTCCCTAAAATCATGACATCAGGGCAAATTTTGAAGGAGAATTCAGAGGTTATAAGTCATAGCTTGACTTGGCGAGGATACCTAAAATGTCATAGGTTGATGTGGACGGTCACTGCCCGACCGTCACCATGTGGCGACTTTGGAGTGAGACCAGGTTGTTCCTGCAATAGCTTGCAGTGTCTATACAAGGCGTGCAGAAAGGACGGGCCAGAGTTGTGTTTATAGGCAGTAACAGACAATTCCTATATGTATACCTTGAATTCGGGTCTTCTTCCGCAATGTCCAGAACCTTGAGAATCTACGTTGGACTTCATTATTCATTTGGCGTCATGTCTTGATTACCTGGCAAATATAAGTCCATCTCCTGTGGAAACTACCTAGCCCATCAAGACAACCACACAGTCTGTTTTTACAGAATGATCTACTGTATTTAACGGTTTGTTCTTGCATGTTTACACCCATTACACCAGTGTTTTTAAAGCAATGTTATATTTGAGCTGGCTTTGTCATGACTAGGTACAGGGGATGGTGGATGGCTTGACACCTTGGCCAGCCTTGCAAGGTGCACGCAAATGTTTGAGACCACAAACAACAAAACCAATTGTTTTTTAAAGAGACATTGCTGTGTTTCCAGCTGATTTTTAGCCCCAACACCTGGGTATTTTTAACAACCTGTAGCTTTTTTCCCCCACAGGCTATCACAAAAAGTCATGTTTTTAATGAGACATCAATGGCTCCTCCGGCACTGATTGTGCCACAAAAAACATGTATTCTAAAACACAATCTTTTCCTGACAATAACCAAGTTTGGGTTTTTTTGCCTGGAGTTCTATCACAAATTAATCACAGCTTTGTTGGAATGCAAGAAATGTAAAAATTCAACATGTCCACTACATCATAACATGCAAATGAAATGTATGCGTAGTTTGCAGAAACGTACAATGTCAACATTTATTATGGTGATTGGGTTGAGTGGGCCATGATTGCCACAGTCACAAACATATCTAGAAGGTTGATTTATTGGTCATTATTTAAAACTAAGTTTAAAAACTATAATGCATGGTGTTTTCTTTCTCTTATTCACTTGTTAAGTTAGGGCCCTCTGTGTTATTGTTCACAATTTGAGGGTTTGGTCTAGTTTTGTGGTTGTGGTCCAAATGGCGTGTATCCATCCAGTTTGGTTCACTGCATCTCTGAGCTGAGATCCGCGTTATGTAGGTTAATAACAAATGCAGAGACACAACACACCTCTGACTATGTGTCTGTCTGCCTGTCAGTCACTGTCTGTCACCATGACAACTGTCATGTTTGTTAATTGTAATCAATCTCCAATCTTTTGTATAAGTTTCAAAGACTTCCCTTTTTCACTTTCTTTTTTAATTTTTGATTTTCATATGTTATCATGCTAAATAAACTTAATTTTTTAGATTTTTTTTCCCCATGAAAACTGCACCAACAAATGTTTATATGACCATAAGTATAAAAAAATTGTAAACTAACTAACTGCCAAAAAGGTTTGGATGAATATTGTTATTATATTCATGCGCACACATACACTAGTCTCCAACGGCAGCTAGTGTGTCATTAAAGGAGGCCATTGTTGCTGATTAATTAATGAGCATTTTTTTTGTTCGTGGTAAACTGGGATTAGCATATTCATAAGGGCAGACATCTTTCAGACAGCTTTGAGCGAATCTGGCGGGTCTGTTTTCTCACTGTGTTCTTGTTTGTGCCCATACATAACCCCGTTTGTTGACCGGAGTCCTACCCCATTAACTCCCATGATCCTCCATGTCACAGACGCAGAGATCGAAACACAGGAGAGAGGGAGAGAAGCAAGACGCATATGGCCACATTTTCACACTTGAGAGAGCACGCCCCCCGGATTACAGACTAAATTGGTCAGGGTTACAAACTGATTACCATGTCGTGTTACATCTTTATTCTCATACATAATAAACAACGTCTATTAAAACATGTTGCACTCAACAACCCCCACCTCCATCCCAACCAGACAAATCAAACTGAAATTAAACTGAATAAAACTGTAATCACATACTGTAAATCCTGCAAGGATGCGATTTATTTTCAAACAGGGAATACAGGAACAACTTTAATGTTTTGATGTACTTAAAGAGGCATATTTACTTCCATAAAGACCCTTTAATGAGTCAAATTCCCTGTGTGGCCTGCTTATGGAGGTGGGCGTGAAATAAGCCCAGCATGTTTATATCTAATCTTTCTGGAACTTACTTTAAGCTTGATGAAAGGATTGCTCAATAAATAACAATATTTATATCATCTATTAATTTGACTGAGTAGCCTATGTTTGAGCTCAGAGCTGCCTGATATATCTGCTCTCATGATCTAATTTTTGTATGTCACAAAGGGGAAGGGAGAGCTGAGTTTATGATTTTTTATTAATATGTTACCATTACCCCCCGCGACCCTTACAAGGACAAGCGATTACGGAAAATGAATGAATGAGTGAATGTTACCATTACTATTATTAACATTATATTAGCATTCATACAAGCACTATTAATTCATCAGAATTTTTGTATACACACTTGATTCAGGAGCTATCTGTATGATGTAACTTTGATGTATTTAAGCTCTAGAGAAGTGACAGTGATGAAATAAAATCTGTATAATCTTAAAATCTTAAGTCTCTTTTTTTACATCAAGTTGATCAAACCGAGGCAAGCTCATACAAAAAAGTATAAAACATATGTAGAAATCCATGATCAATAAAATGTACAGAGAAGACAACATCTACTGCAATATAATGCTGTGTTTTCAATTAAGTTATTCTGAATGACCTATCAGGAATTTTAGGTAATGCCTTATTAAACAGTCGTGTTTGTTGTTGCATTGCTACATGGTTATGAGCTGATTTTGTCAACAGGAGGTGACGGCTACCAGGCTAAAGGCCACCGTTCAAATGTTTATGCTCCTGGATGTGGGAGTTTTTAGTGACCAGTGACTACATTTCCATCAGCATTTCCTAACCTACATTTATAATGCTAATAACCACTACTGATGCCTATTTACTAAATAACATTTGAAATATATGGCAGGTTAAACCCTAAAGTATAGCAAAGCCTATTGTACTGGATAATTGCCATAATTACTTCACTAAACCTCCTAATAGCTGCTATAGCTGTGTTTAAGTTTGACTTCAAAATGCTGGAAAAAGGGAATTGGGATATGGAGAATGTTTAAAAAACAAACTTGTGGCTGTGTATTTTGGTTGTTTTTTGGTAATAATTATAGCATTATATGTTCTTGTCCAGTTAATGATGCAGAGAACTTGGGTACTGGCAGCCTGATGGGACAGTTAAAGGCCAAGTTTGAGTGACTTATTTTTCCTCCGTCCTGTCTCCTCCCCCGTCTGTTATCTTATCTGATCACTGAGCCGCATATCTGCCTTATTAGTAACGTCCATCTAACTTTCTCTGAGCTGTTATTTCAATCTCTGGCCACACACAGACACACTCACGACTTATGTCGTGACCCGCTCACACACACACTCACGCATGTGTATGCAAGGACACAGACAGGGAAACACACACACACACCCTTGCACACATGCAGACTGACACACTCCCCTACTCACCAGCAATTTGTTGCCTCTGACATCACATTGTGTGTTAAAGCCGTACTGGCACCGGGCTGCAGCTTCGTTAACTTTCCTCTTTAATGAGCAGTTTAATTGAGCTGTCTAGCAGGCCACCTGTCGGCCTGCAGCCTCATTACCATACTAATGGACTGGGATTGTTGCTGTGCTGACAGCTCGGGCTGCACGGCCCTAACAGGCAGAGAGTCAGGGGAGAGCGAGAGAGAGCAAGAGAGAGGGAGAGGCCAAGTCAAAAACGTGGACTTTAGGCCACATTGGAAAGGAGGAAACAGGAGAAGAGAAAGAGTAAAAAGCGTACAGAGGAGAATGGACTGGTTTTGATCTCTTTAAAATGACAAGTCTGGCAATATTTTCTATTTTTCCTACTAAGAAGTATTGTCTGTGTATCTTAAGCCTGATAAACCATATTCCTCTGTGAAACAGAGCTCCACTGTTGTCCAAAAACTATTAAAAATGAAGATACAGTGTTACATTGGGTGACGTGTTCCTTCATCACCTGAACTTACACACTGTAGTTAACTTTAATTTAGTGCCAAATATATGTACCTACTGCCATAAACAGCGACTATGGCTCCAAATGTTGCCAAAAATTTGTTCCTGTTTAGTGACATATACTTTTTAAAGTTTTATGTCTTCAGTAGAAAACAAATGACTCAGGAGTGGCCGTTACTGTTGAAAAATACTGACAGATGGACTAACACATTGTTAATTTTGTTTTGTTTTTTCCCCTCAGGATTTATTGACAATAAAAACTACAATTAAAACCTTGCAGTTTTATGATTTTGCCAGTCAGTCAAGTTGTAGTTTACATCTATGTCAGTCCAGACATGGGGCCTAGTGAAAACTTTAAATCAATTTAATAAAAGGTATTAAGTATGGGTTGTTCCTTTTTTTGGCAAAATGTGAATGGCTCACATCATTAACCCAGCAACACAGACGAGCTATACAATCAGCACAGTTTCAAGGTGGACATTAGTGGAGATTAGCGCCTCCAACTCACTATCCAACCAAACACCTCCCCTTCTTAAACATAAAAAACTTTATCCTGTAACTACATTATTTTGTTGGTGTGTCCGTGCAACGTCACTGACAGGCCGGAGAACGCCAGGAACAGAGGAAAACCTTTTAGTAGTTACTTTTCTTTATTTCTCTTATTTGGTGTCTTTTTCAAACTCGGTGCAGATGTATTTGGAACGGTGTTTCAGTGCTGCTTAGGAGGAGATGGAAGGTAATTAGTGACGGTACACAATTGCATCATCATCGCTAGTTAAGAAGCTGAAATTACCATGTTCACCTGAGGGTTGCACTCCCATAAATGCCGATTTGAGCCAGATGCGATAAAAACCCATGTCTACTGCAGAGTCATTTGACCCGGGTGTGAATGCCGATTGTGCGAATTCTTATTGCATGAAAAAGCCAAATGTTAGCGGGTGTTAGCCATTTTTGTTTTTTGTGCAGTGGGAATGAGGCTTGAGTGAAAGTTTCATAGCCCACACCAAGTACACACAAACCTACATGTAAACAAGCTGTGAACAAAACAGCTGAATCAGCATACTTCAATGATTTACAAAATACTCAGAAGAAAATCCCAATTCTTGTTGATTCAGTTCTTTTGAAACACAGTGTATTCAGACTTAACTGAGGATTACCTGCTAAATTATCATTCTGCACCAAGAAAACACAAAAACTTGCGACAGAATCTGCACTGAGCTGAGAGAGTGAAACCAAGAGGACAAACTTCCTTTCTGTGCGGGTTGTGTGTTGCTCAGTGTCTTGATGTGCGCTAATGTGACAGCAGAAAGCTGGCATGAGGTGATCTCAGCACAATGGAGGAAAAGGCACCACACTGGGCCTGCTACTTTGCTCTTTTCCAGGCTCAGATAGCAGAGACAACAAGCTGAGTGAAAGTCAGCGCCAACAGTAGCTCTGTCAGGTCTTCAGCAAAATGAAAGACTAATTCAAGCCAAAATTAGTTTTTAATGTGAACCCTGCAGGAACTGCTGAGCAACATCTACAGTTTTAGATCAGTCTATAAACACAGCATCAGATTTATATTTGGTTCTAATACAGGAAGATAACCTCTTGCTTTCATTGGTGTTAAGCCTACCAGCTAGTGTCTGACATTTCGTTTGTTCCTACGTCTAATTATCCAGCTTAATTTGTTTTGATTTCGGGATTCCAGGGACTCTTTTCCAGTCAGTATGACGGCATAAAAAGATGAAGGCGACAGAAGACGCCGTAGAAAGTGAATGAAAAAGGAGGCTAAATGGGGTGATTACAAGTGAAAGGTGGCCGCGGGGATGATGGACAGACTGAGAAGAAGAGTGGTGGGGGTACGGCCACGGTAGTGAGGCAATATGCATTCAAGGATCCAGTGAATACACTCCCAAATCCACACAGCCACATGCTAATGACGGCCACCATTTAATGTGTCAAATTCACAATTCCCTTCGTTCTTCCCTCTTTCTTTCTCTCTCCTCCGCGGGGCTAATTGCTCCGTCCCCTCCTTTTTGACAGAGAGGCTGTTGGTCTGAATTAGAGCCCATATTGTGGCGTCCATGCCCAACCTGCGACTCCCAAAGCAGAAGCACATGCACAAGGATCTGCTAACAGACTCTCACACAGCGCTAAACAATCACTGAACCATCTTCTACATGTATTTGGCCACTGGCACATTAATGGATGTAAACTTGAAAATGATGGTGCTGTCCATGTTTGGCATTTTCTAAAAGCTTTTTGCCCACACTGAAATGCCAAAAATGTTAAGGAAATACTTAAATACCACTGTGTTTTGTTGCCTCAGATATTCAGAATTCACTCATTTTGTGATTTGATACTGATGGACACTCATCGACAAACCCAGTCGTCAGAAAACATGTTTCTGCAAACCACAAACGTGTTACATTTTTACGTTATTATGTAGCAAAAACATTGAAATGTTACTTTTCTTTATGTCTCACCAACACTGGGGTCAAAGTGTGGTCAGGTTTAGACATAAAAATCACTTGGCTAGAGTTTTCAAAAGATCATGTTTTGTGCGTAAAATGCCTACTTTTCATGGCACTATCATGTCAAGCAATGCAACTAAGTCGTGGTGAAAAACAGCTGCTTTTTGTGGCCCTTTTCTGTCAGAAAATGCTACCATGTCTTGGTATCTATTTTTTTTTAAGTTAAAAAAAAAAAAAAAACAACTTCCCAGCAGTAAACGTAGTGATGTCTCAGTTTTTGTGGCACTATTCAGAAAGGAAACTCAACAATGACTTTTTGTGGCACTTTTTATGGTGCCATGCTAACGTCTTGGTAATTTTTAGGTTATTTCTTCTTTTGTTGCTTATTGTTTCTTCCCATGTTTTTGAAAAAAAAATGTCAAGCCAAGTTGCCCAGGTTTTAAAGAATTAATTTTGCAGATTATGAAAAGACCCAGATCACAGGTTGGTGAGTTTCTGCAGTGGAAACGGTTGTAAAGTAACATGTCTGTGAGAACATTATATTATGTATTCTTTATATCTGACATACAAAAAAGCAAAGAAGAGGAACAATGAGGTCTGGGGGACAGAATTAAAAGGCTTTTCATAAAGAAAAATAACTTATTTTTTGACTAAATGTTCTTATGAGAGTCAAATTTGAACAATAATGTTTCTACATAAGTGTGCATGTGGATTTACCTCCTGGGTCGGGAGTACGCAGATGTCACAGACTTAGTTTTATGTGTTATTGTCCCGCAACTTCCCTTTCTGCTAAGACAGAAGGCTCCCTGCGACCACCACTAGAAGAGCCAGCAGCCCCTTGCTGAGTTTAACAAGGTGGCCAGTGAGTGTGTGTGTGTGTGTGTGTTTCAGGGGTGAGGATGATCAGAGAAAAGGGTCACTGCTGGGCTACACTCAGGAAGAGGCCACACTTTCTTGGCTTCACGTTAAGGCGGAACAGTGTGAGCTGTGCTGACCACCTGCCTGCTGATCGGTGGGCAGAACCAAACACACAAAACACAAGAGGCCTGAAAGGGCTGCAATTTGTGGGAGGGAGCATTTCTAATGACCCTGTTAAAAATGTGTGAAAACTTGTGTTAACGTGCGTGCGTGTGTGTGTGTGTGTGTGTGTGTGTGTGTGTGTGTGTGTGTGTGTACTTATATTGTTATGAGGATAACTTTGAGTTCAAGATTCAGAGTGAAAAACATTTTGGAAAATGACAATTTTGATAGTAATTCTGGTCGTGTGTGTGTGTCTTAACTGCGAGGACTAAATTTTGTTTTAGTTTGAGGGGCAGAGATTGTGCTCTAAAGACACAACAAAGGCCCCTTTTTATACCACGACTGCATTTTCACACAGAACCAAACATTGGCAGAATCATTTCGGTTATAAACTGCATCGTGGCATACAGTGATCAAACACAGCAGAAGCAAAGAGCGTGACGTTTAACACATAAGTGTCGGCCTCTAGCATGAGGAATAACATGTCAATCACAATTATTCACCGTCTATGCTACATGACAGCTGATCTGAGCTATCCTCTGCTCAATGGGTAAGGAGCTCCTGAATCTCATTGTTTATCCAGTTTGCAGACATTTCTGGCCACCATTCTCCAACTTTGATTAGCCACTATACTAATAGCTGCTTTTTAAATTTCCTATGGGGGTCACACACATAACACGTCTTTAAAGCGTCGAGTCAAGTCAAGTCAGGGCAAGTCAATTTTATCTATTCAGCCCATTATCACAAAACACGGTTTGCCTCAGAGAGCTTTACAGCATATGACATCCCACTGCCCTTAGACCCTCACATCGCCTAAGGAAAAACTCCCCAAAAACAACACCTGAAACAGGGGAGAAAAAAATGGAAGAAACCTCAGGAAGAGCGGCAGAGGATGATGAGGGATCCCTCTCCCAGGACGGACAGAAAAAAAAAAAAAAAAAATGTCACACCTGTGCCACCCATGGTCGCGTCTTTCTGGCTTTACGTTTTACACCTGTTACTACCTCCGTCCCGGGCCCAGAGGCCAGACTACCCGCCCCCCCCCTTTCCACGATCGGATGTATACACAACGGCGAGGTGGCATAATGGCGTGATATTCTTGCCTTGAACAAGCAGTGTAAATGACTTGGCTTGATAGACTCCAGTCACTCAAACAGCCCCAACCTTAAATATGTGCAATTTCATGCTTTAATAATAATGTTAAATGGGTACAGTTGTCATGTAATTGAAATAAGCTATATAGACCAAAACTGTTTTATATACCAGGCTGTTAAGAGTATTTCTGATATAAAATGGGGCATTTTAATTTTTAGAGGTTGCTGCTTGAAAATTACAAGCACTTTAACTTTGTTAGAAACTTCAAAAGCAGCATCACAGAGCAGCTGGATTCATGAAGGCTAAAGACCTCACCGTAGAGTCTGTTAATCCAGAGCTACAGAGTTCTGGGGGACATGAACTTGTGCTAACAGCCTTAATGCTTGCCTCGCTTTTACCCAGCACCTGAACTGTGTTTCTGCCACTCCAGCAAATGGTGTTAATGTCATAATGAGGTCTGAATGGTGGGTGGATGTGCAGGGAGGAAATAATTTGGAATCTGGCCACACAGTGTACTGTGCCAACAATGTTTTCAAGTGGAGAGGCCAGGGACTGTTTTTTTTTTTTAATCTATACTGAAAAAAGATTTAAAAAATAAGAAATCTCTACCTAAACCTCTCTTACTTTTTCTGTTAGGTTTCCTTGTACACGTCTACCGAGTCAGATACAGCAAACCCCCTCTTTAACCTAATACACACCAGTTGTGTGAGAGTTTGCAAAAAGATGTCTTGATGTAAGTCTCTCGTTAACCCCATTTCCTTTAGTTCATCACTCATTTCTTTGTTTTTGGATTTGGACATGATGATGTCTGCCACTCACACCTAAACAATCTGTCCCTTTAAGTAGTAGTTTCGATATATTAGTGGTCCTTGCATAAGGCCCATAATACATTTTTTTGAAGAGACAACATTTTGATCTGACAAGGGTCTTTCTCAGATCCTAAAATTACAAGCAAAAAAAACCTCCTTTACTTCATGCTGTTTTGTTGTAAGTTTACGATTTCTAGCTTATTTCTTTAAATCTTTGGTCAGCCTTTTTGTGATGGTTACTGGGTTTTATTTGGGTTATGTGTGTACATGTATATTGATGTTTTCTGTTGTTTTAAACAGGTCCACACACTCTTTTCTTTTAATCTGGGGGAAATGAGAAGAGATAGGGCATTTTACATACTTTTTTCCCTTCTATACTCAAATGAGTGAGTAAAAAAGAAAAAATCTTTTAAATACATAAAATACAAAATTATTTTCCCCTATGCAAACATTGTGTGGCGGCACTTTGGTACCCTCTACTGACAAGCTATCAGTGGTGCAAGCAAGTGTGTGGTCCTCATGGTGCACAACTGCTCGCCTTCTTGTGTGGGTGTGGGTGCGTGTGAAACCGGCATGTACCTCATATTCCCTGCATGCCTTTCCCTTTCTCCAGCATGCTCTTGACTTGACGCCGTCTCTGGGGACTTAATCCTCTGATCAGCATGCCAAGAGAGCGTGTAGGGGCCGGACTGAACTTGTGGAGGACAGGGGCCTGAGGTGACGCGGGCTCCAGCCACTTTTCTCAGATAGTCTCCAACACATGTACTGCGGCAGTGCGGCCTTGGCCTTATTGTTGACCCAGGGGTGGAAGTATAAGGGGACCCCCATCCATCTGCTCCCCATCTATCCCCCTAGATGAGTGCATGGGACAGAAATAATGAGTTACGTTGGCGAAAGCAAAAAAAAAAAAAAATCATGTTATTACATTGTATACCTGGACAATGGACCAGTCTCTCAAAAGACAGAATGTAATTGTAAATTAGGGGGAAAAAAATGACTTGAATTCCACTTTCCCTGGTCCGATGTGTCAGGTTCAAGTTACTTACGAGACAAAGACCGGGGTGAATAGAGTGACTCGAGAGACCAGGGGATTGAGGGGAGTTGCTTGGCACACAAACAATTAGCACTCATCCCTGCATAGCTCACCGTGGCCCCAAATCCCCACATTTGTCCAGACAAATTGACTGGACCCCAGGTCTTGTTTGTCTAGCTCTGCCGGCCTGCTAGAGAGGGCTTGAGGGCAGCGGGGAATGCCCCCTCCAAAGAGCACGACTCATGGGAACAGAACAAATATTGTGTTCTGGTCAAAAAAATTAGCCCTCTAACACTTTTTGGTGAGAAATATTGATTCATTCTGTGCTTAATTGAGCATTGGACCACTGGTTATGGTTTGGCTGTGTGATAACAACAGAAACTTACCGAGTTATTTTACAAAGGAAAATGGATTATACTTAACTCATACGGTGGAAAAAGAGATAAAGTCTGCACCTCTTAACCCAACATTGTTTCTCTCTCCAGTGCTGGAATTGTATATGACACCAGGGGGGACATGTTTAGAAATTAGGTTAAACATAATTTAATTTAACTAAAAAGTGTTTTGCCTTTCATTTATGTAGGACAAATGCCATTCTGCCCTCCTGCCTTTGGAGCCCTCTCCCACACGACATTTAAAATATTGACTGTCTTTCCCAGTGGTTCCAAACTGGTCCACTCATGGGGTCCATATTTTTATTTAGTCATTAGTTCAAGGTCAACGCATAATAATAAATCACATATTCAATATTATTTAACAAAATGTAAACAACACGTTGGCCTAGAACACAAAGAAATACAACATATTGCAAGAATTAACAGAAATGGCACTCTTAAATTAATGTAGTCTTATATAATAGTTCCCAGAATGGCTGCCACAGCATAAGGATGGCCAAGGGTGCTGCAAGATTCATTATATCATTGGGTTTTGGCTTCTTATTGGAAACCGGTACCCATTAACTGTGGTATTGAAGCTGTAGTTGATAACTTTTACAAAAATAATTTTTGATCGTGATTGTTGAGACTGTCACTACATCCACACACTACTGCTACATGAGACAGATAATGTGTGAAAAAATTATGGTCCTTGGCCTCTTCATAGTGCTTCTAATGGCATTTGCAAGAATTTACCACACATAAACAAAAACAACCAATTAGAGGCAGAGGAGTCTCTAACGCAGTCAATCACTGTTCATGAACCGTGGACAAACTGTCAAACTAGGCAGCGATGATCAAATCTCAGTCGAGATTCTGTGACTCCATTGCCTATTTCTCACCTCAAATGTTTTCACATTTTAGTGAACTGTTTAGCTGTAATATGCTCCACTGGTACAGCTGTGGACTGTGCAGTGCTCCATTTAACTCAATCCAACATGGTAGCCAGGTCACAGACTTCGAAATTTTCCAGCTAAACAGTATACTAAAATATTTTTCTGAAAACATTTGAAGTAAATTTTATATACTAGTTTGATAACTTGACTGCAGCTCACAAGCAGGGATTGACATGATTGACAGCTGCCTTACAGACTCCTTGGGTCTGATTGGTTGTTTTCTTTCACATGGGTATAGAGCGTTTCAGAAAATATGACAAAAGTTTTCTTTTATAATAGTTACCAACTTACAGCTTTAAGGCATTAGAGGATGCAGAGATTATAAAACTGTCAATAATGCACACCTTTCCCACACCTCCCTGTTGTACATCTCCACTTTTAAACAGTGACTATAATTCAAATACATCATAACTAAACAACTCAGTTGTGAGCTATTTTGCCCTCATTGGGGTTGTTTTCAAGTTTCCCAAGTTTCTTTATATCCATCAATTAGCCAAGTGACTTGGAGAAACTATGAGTTGTATTACAACCACATTTATTTTTAAATATTCAATATCAGATATTAACCTAACAATGGGTAAAGTACAAATAATGAACATATTTATGGAATTATTCCTTTAATATGACATATCAAATTTAACATTTTTTGTGTGTAAATACTTGAGTTTCTCAAGTATTCAACACAGATTCTACAGTCAAAAGAACTTGTGCCTAATGCTCCTGTTATTGTCTTGTCTTTAAACAGCTGGATTCACCCTGTATTATGTCCTTGAATGGCTACTCTCAGATGTTATCAGTCAGTGCTTATATTAGACAGCCATCTAGTGCTTACTTTGGGGACATTTTTTCATACAATTCAATAGATCTTGTGAGCAGAATATCCTGCCAGGCCTCTAAAGCCTCAGAGCAACAGAGACAAAATCACTTTGTCCTCATTTCAAACAACAAAGAGATCCTTGCTTGATCATTTCAGGCCACAATTCAAATTACAGGGGGTCATTAATTCAGAAATACAACCAGAGGCACAAACCGGGGAACTTCTCAAATTGGATTTACTCAAGCACACACAGGTAAGAGAGGCTAAATCCCCCAACTCCACCCCTCTGGCTGTACAGTTCATGATTTATGCATCTGTGCTGGCTATTAAAGAACAATGTAATTCATGTAACACATCACAAGGTGAGTTGTAAATGGTGATTATTTAGCTGGTTAGTTTCACAAGTACATGAGGGCCATACAAAATTAATGTTAAAATTCTGCCCACAACCTTGTATCTGGCACCTGCAGAGTAAAAGTTTTCAACAACAAAAAGCTATGATAAACGCACTCTACACTTCTGCATCAGCTATGAAAAAAACAAAGTTATACACCAGCAAGTGTAGAGTGGAACATTAAGCAACTAATGATGTTTTCTCTGGACTTAAATTCTTTAGGTGGACATAAACATAATTCCTATGGGATAAAATGTTTCATATCAGCTGGACGTGTAAGTATGCAATTATTTGTCGCTACATTTGCTATAATAACTTTAGAAAACAGCAATGCATCAGGGCTGTGTGTCAGTTGGCTTGTAGTTGTCCTGCCCTCCTGTGGCCAAAAGTGCTTACTCCAGCTTTAACTGCTACTGAATGAGAAAAATTGGTTTGTGCACGCTTTCAACTACTTACCGAGCTCTTTCACATTCTTCAGCTTTGATAGGACAGATTCATAGTGGCATGTGTTGTTCTTCAAGTCAGCTGGGGTGTCTTTGCTGGTGGTGACATAACTGGACTCTCATGACTGTCATGTTCTCCTGCAGCAGACGGTCGAAATAATGCAGCTTCAGTTGGCAGTATCTGATTCCATCTTAGGTCTCAGGATGAAAAAACATTGCAGACATTACAAAAGAGGTATTCTTCAACTTTATCTGCAAAAATGGATAAATGATGGACATCTATATTATCTGGACTTGCATGGATAAAAACTGTGGACAAATGTCTGAACAGGGGACAATGGATATAAATTGGTATGATGTACACAATAATTTTCATTTAACCTCACCATATTGTGCTCTTATTATGCTCTTATATTAAGTGCAATGCCTCTTTTTTTGCTTTTATGAACCAGTCTTGTGATGTTATACAATATTATAGTTCGTAAACTTGTTTCTTAATAAAGAAATGAAAAAGATGAAGAGTTAATCATATTGACATACACAGTAATTATCATATACCTGTACCATATTGTGCTCTTATTATGTAAGTGCATTTTTTTATGTCTTTGTCTTCTTGTTTTCTTTTAAAGGACTGTGCTTGAACTGATCAGTTGCACTGGGTGACACAATACTTCTTCAGTATGATAAATATTGACCCTCCCGCCGCCTACGTCACTTCCACTTGCAACACACCTGTGCCTCATTAGGATTAATAGGCCAGATTTAACGGCGCAGGTATGTGGCGGCTCAAGCTTTTCTGACAGTTTCTTTGTGGTGTGGTGGCAGAGAGCAGCACATCGGTCCGAAGCGCATCGGTCCGGTCGGAGCATTACCATGGCTTCTGCACTGATGGCTTGGGTTTGGATCTGTCTAACACTAGCCCAGCTCAACAACGCAGAGAGCCAGCGGTACGCACACGGACGTTTGACCGGAAATGACGAGGCTAATGACGGCAGCGAGCAGCTTGTCGAGGCGCCTCAACAAGACGGGACACTGCGCAGCTTTCATGTACCGATTTGGCATTATCTCCAAGGTAAAAAAACAAAAACAAACAAACTGCTGCTCACGTGTTTTCTTTGTTTAACCAGTCTAAAGTGCATCCAAACAGTTTTAATTAGTTAACCAATGAATCATTTAGGTCTAAAATAAAGAAAAAGCTTTTTGTGTGCTTTTCAGTCCCATATCTACTTCACTTTAGGGCTAAAAAAAGTTTAAGCAGTCTAAAAGTCGTTTAGAAACCAAATTATTATTCCAAATCCAAGTATAGTGGCTTTGATCTGCATCCGGTGTAATGTGGTCTACATGTGGAAAATGCAGTGAAATCTCCATCTCTGTATTTTCACAAATAGATTAAAGGTTTCACAAATCTAGAAAAGCGTTTTAAATAACATTTAGCCTTTCTGGGATAATCTAGTCTTGATATTACCAGTCTAAATATAGTGGTTTATGTTCTGGACCTGGTCTTATGTGGTCTACCTGTAAAAAATACTAATAAAAGCTATTAAAATTACCTTATTCATAATGTTACAAATGGAGTTAAGGTTTCATAAATTTGAAAATGCGTTTCAAACAATGTTGAGGCTTTACCTAAAACGTTCAACGTGCTTTCATGCAGTAAGAGGTGCAAAAAGCCGAGCAAGTAACTTTCAAACTGCTGAATCAGAAGCTACTTCAGCGTTATGGAAAATAACGGCGCCCTGCTAACATTAGCGCGGGGGAAATATTTCGGTATATTTTTTTAGCAGTTAGCGTTAAACAGACACTTTACTATTAAAGTACAAGCCCGAAATAAGGGCAGTAACGAAGGTACAAGGTTGGTTGTTACAGCTTACAAACGCTAAGTGCGTATATTCGCGGCTAACTAAGCTAACCAGTTAGCCAGTCGGTTAGCTAACAAACCTGATTCGGATCAACGGTCGCTGCCGCGCCGTCAGGAAGCGTCTCATCCACCGCTGGTTTCATGGCGAGTTTGTGGGATCATTTAGTGCCACCTTTGAACAAAAACCACGACGCCTCATCGACAAAAATCACATTATTAACTAAAGAAGCTACACGGCCGAGCGAATGTGGTGCCGGGTCGAAATAAATGCGACATAAAATGGAGACACCGAGGTTCCAGGTGCAACCAGGTAAAAGGTCTCCCTGGAAACAGAAGTTTACAGCTGCAAAATATTTTAGTGCAGTAAGGGACTGTTCTTTATTTGTCAGGTGAGACTTTGTTTTTTCATTATTAATATTGTGTTGACTAACCTCAAAGCTACAAATAGCTTGTTTGAGCTACTGAGTCATTTGCACTTGTGGTAAATGCATGACCCGTGTGTGTGCGCGTGCGCACGTGTACCCTTTGATATGTGAAAGTTAAACATTTTAGATGAAATGCTGGAGTTGAAGAAAAAAAAGTTTTTCCCAATCTTGTCATGCTTGCTGGATGGTTAGTCCAAATTTTATATGAGACACGTAGAATAGTGGTTTTAATGAAATATCATTGTTTTAACGTCTTGTGTATTTTTTTTCTTCTTTTTTTTTTTTGGATAAAAACATTGGTTGCACATTTGTCCAAGGACTGCTGTAAATTTGAAAATTTAACAGAAAAATTTTTTTTCAACAGTTTCTGTCTAATGGGTCAATTCTTTGAGGTTTTTTGTCAGGGCTGCTCAATTATGGCAAAAATAATAATCATGATTTTGATATTTACATCACGATTATTTAACATGACTAATCACTGGCCTCCAGAACATCATGCAGTTACTGAGCATTAACTCGGGTGTTTAGTGGATGTCCTTTGAACTGAAAAACAATGAAAACTTTGCGGTGTAGCCAGGGCTGTAACACAACTTGCACATTAATGTAGTTTGTTCACTTCCACATAATAAAACCTAACCCAACTTATATAATTTAACAATACATAAGTTTCTGTATCAATAACATCCGTACTCAAAATCAATTTTGAGAAACGATCAATGATTGTTTCACTAACTCAGGAGAAACTCACCAGACAGACATTTCTCCATTATCTGTTTAGAATGAGAACAGCTGGTCCACCTTAACAGTCCACCTTAAGGGGGCCTGGTAAGTTTCCAGTGGGAGGCTAACTTGGCTTGCTAACTTCGGGACTAACTTCTGTCACTTTAATCAGCAGCTAACGAACAAGACATGGGGACATATCTCGAGTCCTTCGGAGTTGTAGCATTTATTATCTGTCAAACAGCCTCAACTGTTTGACATATCACACAGCCGCGTTTCACATCATACTCTCCGCTCCTCTCGCTGCAGCCTCACCGTCACCATCACCGTCACCGTCACGTTCACGTTTGCTCTCCCCGCTCGTGCTCGTTAACGCTCGTGCTCTATTCTTCGGTGCACGCGCTGTCTGGATTCAAAATGAGAACTTTGAAAACAACCAGAGAGACAGCGCGCTGGGACTCGCTGTTTTCAACACGCGTTGAAACTATGTTTTGGGCTTTGGAGCATGAGGAAAGAGTGCGCTTGATTTACAAAACAAGACAAAACGGGAGCAACATTGTAAGACTCATCACGCTGCACATATTATCTCGATAATCTTGTTTTGAAAATCGAGGGAAGACAAAATCGTAATCGAAATTAAAATCTGATTAATCGCCCAGCCCTAGTTTATGTTGTCAGTTTTGAAAAATGAAAAATGTCTTTTCTTTATAAATAACTTGTCTGCCCAGGTTACATTTTGGAAAAAAAGAAATTTAAGCCAAATTAAGTCGTACCGGCATTGTCAAGTATTACCCAAGTATCCTTTTTTAAAAATTACATATTTATATTAGGTAAATTTTATAATTAGACCTCTTTATGATAACAATGCTCTTTGCAAAATGCTTTTTATTTGAATGTAAAATGTTTTGACATGGTTAAAGAGAAAACAAACTTTATGGCTGCATCCATTATTTAGTATAAAATGCAATATTCTCAGTGTTAGATTTTGAAGTAATTCAAAAGTATTTAGATT
Organism: Plectropomus leopardus; assembly: GCF_008729295.1. NCBI lineage: Eukaryota > Metazoa > Chordata > Actinopteri > Perciformes > Serranidae > Plectropomus > Plectropomus leopardus. Next base: position 27,637,948 of record NC_056472.1, read on the forward strand.
GAATTACATCTCTTAATTTTGTAATTCCTTGTAATCTAACAGTACATCGCTGATTACAAAAACTATGCAATTATTATTCAGTTAAATGACTACATTTCAGAGTAATCTGACCTCACCCTGATCTTATTCTCTGCAAGAAAGCCAATAAGTTTGTTTCCAAAAAAAGAAAAACTTTGCATTGTAACACCAGGCATCATTTTTCATCTTCAGTCATCAATTCTTTTTCTTTATTCCAGGAAGTGGAAAACATCCAGAGACAGAGTTCAGCCAGCCGCTGTATCACTGCAGTAAAGAAGCACTTTACTTGCGCTTTTCACTCATCCGATACTCAAATCTGCGTCTGGAGGGTGAGTTTGATTCATACACTTGTTTTTTTTTTTTTTTTACCTTTTCAGAAAAATGAATGGTTAAGTTCTGATGTTAAATCTTCCCCACAGATGGTGTTCGGTTGAAGTCGCTGCTTGACGGGTGTCACAGTTCTGTTCATATTTATAAGTGGTGGTTGCTGGTGAAGCTTCCCCATACTGGCTGCTACACAGCATCACAGGTACGATATTTGTTTCTTTGTCCCAACCAAGGAGAACTAATTCTCCGGCTCCAGTAGTGATTTGTTGCATTTGATGCATTAACTTATTTTAATGTGCTAGAATATGTAGTATGGTTTTCATATCTGCTTAGATATTTTGTACTTTTTATTAAGTTTTTTGTTCTCCTGATAACATGAGATCAAATCAAATAGAATCAAATTCAGCCACATTATGCCCTGCCCAATCTGAAATCCTCTGCTGAAAATAGCCCCCAACAAAACAATTATTTTGTTTGACGGACCAGTTCTTAAAATGGCTTAGTTTTATTTTTTTATTTTAATAATTGAAACTTTATATTTGTAAGTCATTTACATTTGCAGTAAGAAACGATAGTATCGTTGAAAATACTATTGAAGACATGCATCGCTGGTTTTGATCTTTTCATGGGATTTGTTAAGTGTGGTATTACTTTAAAGAAATTTAAAGTAATACCACATTTATCATTTTTTTTTAAATGACAGCTGTTGTTGTAAATCACTGACAAAATCTTGAAGCCTTTTTTCATAACTTATCATTTATTAGTTTGGGAAGTTTGCTGCGTAGTGAGTGACCTCCATGTGGCTGGCATGTATTGAAAATATAGTGAGGGAGTGCTTGTCAAAATAATTGAAGTACTGCAAAATGTATGTTTATCTTATTTTGTTGTAAGACGAGTGGCAAAACGATTATACTTGACGAGAAATCTGAAGTTACACTTGGCTTACCACATTCAGCATATAGAGAAAATTTACATAAGGTGCACTGTCACAATTAATGTTGCTGCAAATCATTGACATTCTGAAAGTAAAGTATTTGATATTATTATTTTTTGGACTGATGGTTAAAAAATAAACTCAGTGAAAATAAAAAGTCAAATTGATGTGTTTATTTTTATAGCTAACTTTTTAAAAAGCATGTATTTCTGTGCAGAGTGGTATGAGTATGTATTTGACACCGCACAAATTAAAATCCGTATTGCTGCTAATCATCTACATATTCCATGCTGTGTAAATCAAGAAATGATCTACTTAAGCATGCAGTATATTTAAAAACATTTTTGTTGTTTTTCCCTCTGAAAACAGAGTAATTTTGACAAAAACCTGACATTTAAAGGGTTAAAGTTCTGAGAATGAATGGATTTTTGATTAGGTCAGATGTTGGTTAAAAATGCAATTCAATGAAAAGTAGAAAATAATAATGTATTTTCCAGGCTTGATTTTGAACAGTATTTTTTTGCACAGAGCGATACAAGTGTGTGTAATAAAGTGTGCCCTAAGGGTTAAATTAATGACAATTTTGTCTTTCCCCAGACTGGAGATGGAATTGGTGCCCGTTCATTGAAACTGCATTACTTCGACCATCTGCTGCAGGAGGACATGATGGGCACAGCGGTGTGTGAGAATCCAGTGATATCGCCACAGGTGACGTGTACAGCAACTCGTGTCACTGTGCAGCTCCCTCGTGAATCAAAAGTGAAGAAGGTGAAAGCACTCGGTAAGGCCACTTTAATGTTACTGATTTAAAATTAATAATCAACTCCTTAAAGGGATACTAAGATGATTTTCAACCCTTTGTTTCATGATAAGGTAGTTACTATGTCTAAAATGACCTTTTGTTAAACTTTACTCTAATCTAACCAGTGCCTAGATACCCCATCGCCCAGGCAAAACTCCACTGGACAACGTGAATTGACACAAAAGACATCTGGAAGTGTCTTGCTGGCTCTCAGAGCTGTTACTCGAATTACAGGCTGTACTTGGCATTTTCGTTCTCCCCGCCACCCATGCCGTAAACACAGTTTAAAAAAAAAAAAAAAGGAAAAAAAATGTTTCAAAAGATATAGCCTCTTCTCTCTCAAACTCATACCGAAATCCAATCAGAAGGTAAAACTGAGCAGTGCTGATAGAGTATCAATCAAGATAATGTTAATGTCCGGCCTTTTTCTCCCCAGAAATAATCTTACAAACGCATTGTAGTGCTGTGTTCAGCTGTAATAGCAGCAGTTTGTGACGAGAAATTGGGCGTCCTGTACAGTGAAAACGGATGCCGAAAAGACTAACGGTAAAATTAAGCAGTACTGATCGAATGTAAACAAGATTCTGTTACTGAGTTGTCCATTTGTCACCTCAAATGTGTTCAGAAACATGGTTTAGCTTATGCTACCTTAACGTGGTCCTTGGAAATATTGTAGTTTTTTATAAATTAATTCACGTATTAAATATACATTTTTGATCACGTTAATCAGAATCTAGTTTTATTGCCAAGTACAGTTACATATACAAAGAATGCGACTTAATAGAACATAAGATACAAAATAATAGAAGCAATAAATGTAATATGGTATTAATGTTAACTGCTTTCCATGTAGAGTGTAAACGGTGTATAAATATACTGAAAACACCTGTCAACCTCTTGTGTAAATGCTCTTAGCAATAAGACTCATCATGCATACGATCTCAAAGCTCGTGAACACAACAAAATTGGACGAAAGACTTTCCAACATGGAAATCACGAGATTCCGACATCACATGAATGCAGCATAACCTTTAACTGTAATATGAGATCGCCGGCTGCAATTAGGAACTTGCACCTGAGATTTAAGTTTGCTCTTTTGGCAGATTTTAAAGGACATCCAGTGACACAGCGCAAGACCCCTGATGCTTTGTTCATGGAGATATCAAAGTTACCAGACAAGGTAAGTCTGGAGCAAAACATGTTTGCATTGTTAAGCCTCAGCGACTATTTGGCGCATTTTAAGTGCTTTCATTCTTCATTTTTTTGTATCATTTTTGGCTGTACACAGTCTTGCCAAAACTTGTGATAAGCACCTACAATATGTCTAAAATACACTGTTTAAACAAAATTGTTTCATTCATACTGAGAAGTTAAGAAAATGCGCCATTGAAACTGCAGTTTTTTTCTTGGTGTCATTCTGGTCATATTTAGCATATGGAGAAAATAGATGCTTTTTCCACTGGGTGCATCAGTGTTGTTGCAAATCCTTGACATATCCCAGGCTGTGATAATTAAAGAAAAAAAAATCAATCTACTTGGCATGTTATATATTGAAAATAATTATTTTCCTTTTAAAAAAAACAAAACAAAAAAAAACATAGTGGCCTCATGACATGGAAAAAACACATTTAAAGGGTTAAAATTCTGAAAATTAATCAATATTTGATATTTATGATTAGGAATGATGATGGTTAAAACAGCCCAATAAAAGTAGAAAACAATATTGATGTATGATATTAATATCATTGGAGTGTAATTTTAAAGCGGGCCCTGTGGGTTAAATAAGTCAGCGTAAAAATTAACACTATAAATGTTTGCAGGATACTGGTTTTGAACTGGTTTACGTCGACTCTACTGGGACACTGAGCACCATGGTGGCAGCTTGTTCTTCCACGTTTCCAAAGGTTGGGAGGCGTCGTGTTGGGAGATCTCTGGAGGAACCAGATTCATTTGGCCTGTGGGACTTTGCAGACATTCCTGATGATGAATTTGATCCAGAAACTACACCCACGACAACAGCCAGCTCAGGAACTGATGATTTCACAACCACAGTGACGACGGCCAGCTCAGGAACCAATGATGTCATAACCACAGCAACCTTGGGAACTGAGGAGGACACAGCCGCAACAGATGACCCTTTCGGATTAGATTCATTCGGCCTTTGGGACTTCGCAGAGGTTCCTGATGATGAATTTGATCCAAATACTACACCCACGACAACGTCCAGCTCAGGAACTGATGAGGTTACGGCCACAACCGCCCCAACGACAGTCAGCTCACTTACCAATGAGGTCACAGATGCAACAGAGGACCCTGATGATACAGATGGTTTTGAGTTGTGGGGACTCGCTGAAATTCCTGAAGGGCCGTTTACAGGAATAGATATTGAGATTACAGTTTCTACTCCAACAACGCTCGCCTCTACGGCTGCATCATCAACCACCAGATCCTCTACCACAACGCCACCTGCCACAACAACCACCATTACTACATCTTCTGCCAGACCCTCCACCACCATCAGAGCCAGCTCGGATACCACTGGTGCCCGCTCAACAGCAAATGCCGGTGTTTCGTCCACCACAACAGGCACTGGCTCAGTGACTACTGAGAGCCCCTCCTCCACCACTGGCTCTGCCTCCACCACCATCGTTGGCTCGACTACCACCAGCAGAACCCCGACCACCACGTCTGGGTCTGGCTCGACCACCACGACGGGGTCTGGCTCGACCACCACGACGCGGTCTGGCTCCACCACCACGACGCGGTCTGGCTCCACCACCACGACGCAGTCTGGCTCCACCACCACGACTGGCGCCTCCTCGACAACCACCATCGAAGCCTCGACGACCACCACAGCCGAGGCCTCCTCAACGACCAACACGGGGGCCTCATCCACCACCACGACCGGCGCCTCTTCCACGAAAAGCGCCTCCTCGACGACTACCATAGGAGCCTCGTCCACAATCACGACTGGGGCCTCCTCGATGACCACAACCAGTGCCTCCTCGACGACCACCACGGGAGCCTCTTCAACCACTACCACGGGAGCCTTGTCCTCCACCACGACCGGTGGCTCCTCAACGACCACCACGGAAGCCTCTTCAACCACTACCACGGGAGCCTCGTCCACCACCACGACCGGCGCCTCTTCGACGACCACCACGGGAGCCTCGTCCACCGCCACAACCGGGGCCTCCTCGACGACCACCACGGGAGCCTCATCCACCACCACGACCGGGGACTCCTCGACGACCACCACGGGAGCCTCGTCCACCACCACGACCAGCACCTCCTCAACAACCACTACAGGAGCCTCTTCGACGACCACCACGGGAGCCTCGTCCACCACCACGACTGGCGCCTCTTCGACGACCACCACGGGAGCCCCGTCCACCACCACGACCGGCGCCTCCTCGACGACCACCACGGGAGCCCCGTCCACCGCCACGACCGGGGCCTCCTCGACGACCACCACGGGAGCCTCATCCACCACCACGACCGGCGCCTCCCGACGACCACCACGGGGGCTTCGTCCACCACCACGACCGGCGCCTCTTCGACGACCCACCATGGGAGCCTCGTCCACCACCACGACCGGGCCTCCTCGACGACTACCACGGGGGCCCGTCCACCACCACGACCGGCGCCTCTTCGACGACCACCACGGAGCCCCGTCCACCACCACGACCGGGGCCTCCTCGACGACCACCACGGGGGCCTCATCCACCACCACGACCGGCGCCTCCTCGACGACTACCACGGGGCTTCGTCCACCACCACGACCGGCGCCTCTTCGACGACCACCACGGGAGCCTCGTCCACCACCACGACCGGGCCTCCTCGACGACCACCACGGGAGCCTCGTCCACCACCACGACTGGGGCCTCTTCGACGACCACCACGGGAGCCCCGTCCACCACCACGACCGGCGCCTCCTCGACGACCACCACGGGAGCCTCGTCCACCACCACGACCGGGCCTCCTCGACGACCACCACGGGAGCCTCGTCCACCACCACGACCGGCGCCTCCTCAACGACCACCACGGGGGCTTCGTCCACCACCACGACCGGCGCCTCCTCGACAACCACCAGGAGCCTCTTCGACGACCACCACGGGAGCCTCGTCCACCACCACGACCGGCGCCTCCTCGACGACTACCACGGGGGTCTCGTCCACCACCACGACCGGGGCCCCTCTTCGACGACCACCACGGGGGCCCCGTCCACCACCACGGCGCCACCGGGCGCCTCTTCGACGACCACCACGGGAGCCCCGTCCACCACCACGACCGGCGCCTCCTCGACGACCACCACGGGAGCCTCATCCACCGCCACGACCGGGCCTCCTCGACGACTACCACGGGGGCCTCGTCCACCACCACGACCGGCGCCTCCTCGACGACCACCACGGGAGCCTCGTCCACCACCACGACCGGGGCCTCCTCGACGACTACCACGGGAGCCCCGTCCACCACCACGACGGCGCCTCCTCAACGACCACCGCCGGCCCTCCTCGACGACCACCACGGGGCCTCGTCCTCCCACCACGACCGGTGCCCTCCTCGACGACCACCACGGGAGCCTCGACGACACACCACACCACGGAGCCTCCTCAACCACTACCACGGGGGCCTCGTCCACCACCACGACCGGGGCCTCCTCGACGACCACCACGGGGCCTCATCCACCACCACGACCGGGCCTCCTCGACGACCACACAGGGGCCTCGTCCACCACCACACCGGGGCCTCCTCAACCACCACCGCAGGGGCCTCCTCGACCACTACCACGGGGGCCTCGATCACGACACGGGGGCCTCGTCCTCGACACCACCACGGGGGCCTCCTCTACCACCACCGCACGGGGGCCTCCTCCACCACCCACGGGGCCTCGTCCTCGTCCACCACCACGGGGCCTCCTCGACGACTACCACGGGGGCGTTCCACCACCACGACCGGGGCCTCCTCGTCCACCACCACGACCGGAGCCTCTTCGACACCACCACGGGGCCTCGTCCACCACCACGACCGGGGCCTCCTCCACGACCACAAGCGGGGCCTCCTCAACACCACTACCACGGGGGCCTCGTCCACCACCACGACCGGGGCCTCGTCCACCACTACCACGGGGGTCTCGTCCACCACCACGACCGGCGCCTCCTCCACCACCACGGGGCCTCGTCCACCACCACGACCGGGGCCTCGTCCACCACCACGACCGGCGCCTCTCAACCACCACCACGGGGGCCTCGTCCACCACCACGACCGGGGCCTCGTCCACCACCACAACCGGCGCCTCCTCGACAACCACCACGGGAGCCTCGTCCACCACCACGACCGGGGCCTCTTCGACGACCACGACCGGCGCCTCGTCCACCACCACGACCGGTGCCTCTTCGACGACACCACCACGGGAGCCTCGTCCACCACCACGACCGGGGCCTCGTCGACGACCACCAACCGGAGCCTCTTCGACGACCACCACGGGAGCCTCATCCACCACCACGACCGGGGCCTCTTCGACGACCACCACGGGAGCCTCGTCCACCACCACGACCGGGGCCTCGTCGACGACCACCACGGGGTCTCAACCACTACCACGGGAGCCTCACCACCACCACGACCGGGGCCTCCTCGACGACTACCACGGGGGCCTCGTCCACCACCACGACCGGCGCCTCCTCGACGACTACCACGGGGGTCCTCGTCCACCACCACGACGGGCGCCTCCTCGACAACCACCACGGGGTCTCATCCACCACCACGACCGGGCCTCCTCGACAACCACCACGGGAGCCTCGTCCACCACCACGACCGGGGCCTCCTCGACAACCGACACCACGGGAGTCTCGTCCACCACCACGACCGGGGCCTCCTCAACGACTACCACGGGGGTCTCGTCCACCACTACGACCGGCGCCTCGTCCACCACTACAGCTGGTGGCTAGTAGACTATTTATATTGCACAGCTGCAGAATTAAAGATGAGCTTTAACTTTAATGTGAAAAAAAATATAATAATAAAAAATGTGTTTGTTCTATTCACTGAGATTCATTTCCACTCTAACATGCATCTTCATCACATTTCTGCTATGTGGAACGGTTTTAAAAAAATAGTGCGATTCACGAAAATAACCAATAGTTATAATTCACATAAAATCATAGGCCAAATTTGGTTGCACGTTTAATTTGCCCTTCTCCTCACAACCTTGCAATTTCCACAGGTAGAAAAACATAACTTGAACCAGAGAGATTCTTGAGTGTCAACTTTTTTTTGTCACCAAATCACCTCATTATTTTTCCAACTAACTCTTTTGTTTTTTGTTTTTTTTTTTTCTTCCAGCTGACATTCAAAATGTTTCTGAGCTACTGGACTCTTTGAAACTTTACCACTGTGATGTTTGGGAGACAGTCTAAAATGCACTAAAGCAAGATCTACATTTTAATTTTTACAGACACTTAAATTACATACTGAAGTGAATTAAAAACAAGCAGGAAGTTAAGGTGCAATCTCATTAGGTTAAATGATATTTTAAAATGTGCAGTAGTAAAAAATAGCTGAAAAGACCAGTTGATTGAGACCAGTTACTTCATTTTTTTTCTCCTACTACTAAAGCTGTTTTCTCAAATTTGAAACCACTGCTCATCAGATCTTAATAGTGTCTATGGCCAGACAGAAATGAAGGTAGAATTAAAAGATCAAAGTATGTTACAAATAAAACATGTTAAGTAGAAAAAAAAACCATAGCCTACCAGTAATACAAAGAAAAGAATCAGAACAGTAAACATAAGGATCAAGACAGAATGACAGTATAAAAAGATATAAAAGCGATTCTATAAAAAAAACTGTTTATTTTCATGAAAGGTTATAGTATATTTTTCAGTCATAAAACTGAAAATTGTCTCTTTGGAGCAAGAGGGTATTTTAAATAACACATTTCCCAATCAAAAGTGTTTTACAGTTTTAAGTCGTTACCTTTGCAAAATAAACATGGACCAGAAATGCAGGAAATATAGATGAATTTATTTACTGATATTTATTTATTCATTAATGTATGCATGCATGCCTGTATAATTACCTTTTGTATGTATCTGTTTTTATCTTTTTGAAATTATTTGAGGTTATTTACTTCACTATTTCAGCATTTTATTGTGTTTAAGCATTTCATTATGCTATTATTAGGTAATTTTGCATCCTCCCTAAATCCTGGGTACCTGTGCTGTTTCCTATCAGCAGCACCCTCTGCTAGTGAAAAGTGAGTAGCTAACAGTAGTTAGTTACTATTGTATATCAGCATTTGATTATGCAGCATATGATTTATGATGCTTTTTTCTAGGTCAGGTTTTTCTTTTCTTGTATTTTCTTTTCTTTCTTTTCTTTTCTATTTACTTCTATTTTAAATTTCACATTATTTTCTTGTAGCCTATTTTTTGGGTCATGTCTTGTATTGTTGCTTATTGTATTTTTCCCATGTTATTTTTAAAGAAATCAAGCCATTATTTCACAGGTTTCAAATGATGAAATAATAATTTTTATTTGTATCATTTTAATATTTTGCAAATCAACCCTGCTTTACAGCAAAGTTAGATATGTTAGTTCTATGTTAATTTAATAACATTTAGTCATTCATTCATCTCTGAATGCATGACTTCCATTTTTATTTGATTGATTTATTTTACTTCTGATACCTTGTAGCGAAATTACACGGTCAAAGTCTGCTTTAGTTTTAAAGTTTAAAGTCCCAAAGCTCCGGGACACACTGCCTATAAATATCAGAGACGCCACCTCGCTAAATATCTTTTACATGGAAACAAAAAACTTATCTCTTCTTTTCAGCTTTTAACTAGCTCTGACTTAACTGTTTTGCATTTTGCTTCGCACTTAAGGCAGTTGTGCACCTCTTTAAAATGTTACATTTTCCTTTTTTCATGCATTTATACACAATTTTGTGCTTTACTTTTTAATAGTATTATCTCAATGGGTTTAATTTTCCATCTTAAATGATTTTGCTGTGCTAAATAATTTAAGGTGCTTTTCATTTACTACTGTATATCAGCATTTATTGATTGATTGATTTTTTCAGTGGTAATTTTGTAGCCTCCTCACCATATTGCATGTTGTGTGCTCTGTCTCCGTTAGATGAGCAGCAGCACCCTCTGCTGGTGAAAAGTGAAAAGTGAAAAGTAAAAAGCTTACAGCACCGGGTATTCCCAGGCGGTCTCCCATCCAAGTACTGACCCGGCCCGACCCTGCTTAGCTTCCGAGATCGGACGAGATCGGGCGTGTTCAGAGTGGTATGGCCGTAAGCGACAGCAAAGGAGACACACGACCTATTTATAGTTGTGTAATACAACTGATTTCCAAATTGTGTTTTCTGTGCTTTCTTCTTTGCGTCTGAGATCAGTCGACATCGGGCGTCTTCAGGGCGGTATAGCCAAAAACAATCACTGAAGAAAACACAAAGTAATTATAAATGACAACACGCTATTAACGATTCATAGCACTATGGTAAAAAAGGAATTTATGGCTAAATAAATATAATAAAACTAATAATATTATATAATAATATATAGTATTGATACGAATAACAACAGCAATAATTTGTGACAAAATCTGAATCTTTAATGGAACTAATAACATGTCTCTGTCAAATAAATGTATTAGCCGGCTAGAAAGGTCTCCTCAGGAGTAGAAATACACAGAAAATAAGTATTATACCACTGAGATGCATGTTTAAGTGCTTTTGGGGGGCGTTGTTCTATTGATGTACATTAGTTAAAAAAGAAACATAATATATTTTCCATATCTTTACATCATCATAGATCTGTAACTGTCTGGTGTATTGCTCATGAATCAATGAAGCGTAGTGACACTTAAGACGGCAGCAAAGCCACAGTCCGAGCGAACAAGCATGTTTATCACCAGCCCTGATCTGGATAGTTGTAACTCGGATATTTATTGTATCACATTTTAAAGAAAAAGGTATTGTCAGAAGTGGGATTCGAACCCACGCCTCCATTCGGAGACCAGAAGTCCCATTCATAGGAAGGTTTTGTACCTTGAGTCTGGCGCCTTAGACCGCTCGGCCATCCTGACAATTGTGCCTGGTAGACGGTCAGAAGCCTGTTTGACTGCTTCTCAGAAGTGTCTACAACTATAGTTTTTTTGTTGTTTTTGTGACAATTATCTTTTATAACTCATTTGAGCTGATGTGAGTACGAAAAGTGCCATATCTACTCCTTTAATTTTCTTAAATGTTTGCCGTACACTTTGCTCTCTGGCTGAAAACGTCCAACAGCGCCTCTGCAGCATTAAACTGATCCCAGTTCAGAAGTAGAATCGCCCTTCATTCATTAAATTTCCTTGTTGGTAATCAGCGTTAAATATCACTGACGTGAGGTCAGTGATGTATTATAGTAAAATCTGGATACAGCTGTGGGGGCGGGGCATAGTGACCTCACTCGCATGCGGCTGCGCCTTTACCGGCTAGTTTATCGCCTTAAAAACTACTAGCTAGCAGGCAAGCTAACCGAGTTTAAGTTTGGAAATTGAAATGTCAAAATGGACAGAAAATGTGCCGGGCATGTTGGATAACTTTTCCATCCACACCTGAGGAGGAACAGGACAGGGAGGAGCCCGCTTCCTTTACCTGCCAGAGCGAGTGAGTTTAAATCTGTTCAAATCAATCAAATCATAATCTGTGTGTGTGTGTGTGTGTGTGTGTGTGTGTGTGTGTAATTGCCCGCGGAATAGTGTGTCCGCGTCTAATGCGGTTGGTGCTGCGTGTGAAAAAGGAGTCAGTGCAATCATCCTAAAGTAGCTAATCATCTCAGTCCATGTATTATTTCTGGTTACTTTTCATGCATTCATATCGAAAATTAGAAATTGGTCTGAGCCCCACTAGTGTATGGATTAGCCCCACCTTTATATAGCCAAAACATGTCTGCCATGGCCACCAGTCAGACATGTCACTTTAGTAATTTTAATACTAATAATACTACACTTTATATGTAAAAAGCACCTTTCATAAGACAAATACAGCCCATCATGCTTTACAACAAAAACAAGTAAAAACATACACCAAGTGCTTCTCTTGAAAAGACTTAGAGGGCAAAAAGAAATAATAAAACCCACAAAATTTACATTAGATAAGATAAAATAAGAATATAAAAACACAGAATTCATCTTCACATGGATGAAACCTCTTGATAATACTAGTAAAAGTGAGATAAAAATAAGGATTTAAAGTGGAATACACAGCTTGCATAACTTAAAACTTGGAAAATAAAACCCATTGAGATAATACCAATAAAAGGTAAAGCTAAAATTGTGTAGCAATGTGGGAAATTAAGGAAAAAGGGAAAATGTAACATTTTAAAGAGGTGCACAACTGCCTTAAGTGCGAAGCGAAATGCAAAGCAGTTAAGTCAGAGCTAGTTAAAGGCTGAAGAGAAGAGATAAGTTTTTAGTTTCCTTGTAGGAAATATTTAGCGAGGTGGTGCCACTCTGAACACGCCCGATCTCGTCCGATCTCGGAAGCTAAGCAGGGTCGGGCCGGGTCAGTACTTGGATGGAGAGACCGCCTGGGAATACCTGGTGCTGTAAGCTTTTTAGTTTGGCTTTCACCAGCAGAGGGTGCTGCTGCCGCTTTCCCAGTGGAAAGATGGAAAATCAGATAAATTGAAAATACTGATAAAAAGTAAAAAAAAATTGTGTATAAATATGAAAAAAAGGAAATGTAAAATTTTAAAGAGGTGCACACAATGCAAGTGGAAGCGAAATGCAAAGCAGTTAAGTCGAGCTAGTTAAAGGCTGGAGAAATTTTTTAACTTTAAAAATAAACACTACAGGAATCTCTGATATTTATCAGTGTGTCCCGGAGCTTTGGGACTTTAAACTAAAGGGCAGACTTTGACCGCGTAATTTCGCTACAAGGCATGGAAACGTTTAAATGTTTAAAACAAGCCTTATCGGCTACACTCAGCAGCATAGACGTGCGTCTGTTGTTGGTTTAGCCTCACAGTGCTATTTTGTATTTGTTTACACTTCCAAAAAAATATGACAAACTTTGGCCACAGAGATCACAATTTGGAAAGTCGGTTGTATTAAAAACAACTGTAAATAGCTTGGTGTGTCACTCTTTGCTGTCGCTTACGGCCATACCACCTGAACACGCCCGATCTCGTCCGATCTCGGAAGTAAGCAGGGTCGGGCCAGGTCAGTACTTGGATGGGAGACCGCCTGGGAATACCCGGTGCTGTAAAGCTTTTTACTTTTGGCTTTTCACTTTTCACTTTTCACCAGCAGAGGGTGCTGCTGCCATCTTTCCGGAGACACAGAAAGATGGAAAAAAACCCAAACAGATAATACTGAAAAAAGTAAAGCAAAAAAATTGTAGTATAAATGCATGAAAAAAATGAAAACAAAATTTTAAAGAGGTGCACAACTGCCTACGCCGATTCGACAATGCAAAGCAGTTAAAGAGCTAGTTAAAAGGCTGAAGAGAAGACTACAGTTTTTAGTTTCCTGTAGGAAATATTTAGCGAGGGGTGCAGCTTTTATTTATAGGCAGTGTGTCCCGGAGCTTTGGGCAAAGCAGACTTTGACCGTGTAAAGTTTCGCTACAAGGTATGAGAAATCGTTTAAATTAAATGCTTTAAAACAAGCTTTCAGGCTGCACTCACAGCATAGCACGTGCGTTGTTGGGTTTAGCCTCACAGTGCTATTTCTAGTATTTGCTTACACTTCAAAGAAACATGACAAACTTTGGCCACAGAGCTCACAATTTGGAAAGTCGGTTGTCCCGTCCATCTGTAAATAGCTGGTGTGTGTCACTCGTTGCTGTCGCTTACGGCCATACCACCCTGAACACGCCCGATCTCGTCCGATCTCGGAAGCTAAGCAGGGTCGGGCCAGGTCAGTACTTGGATGGGAGACCGCCTGGGAATACCTGGTGCTGTAAGCTTTTTAGTTCTGGCTTTTCACCGGCAGAGGGTGCTGCTGCTCTTTCCCAGTGGACACAGAAAGATAAAAAAAACAACAAAAAAAAAAAAAAAAAAATGTGACGAGTAGGCATGCAAAAAGGACCACCAACAAAATCAATGGGTCAGCGTACGCCTTAAGTGCAAGCAGGTCAGTACTTGGATGGGAGACCGCCTGGGAATACCTGGTGCTGTAAGCTTTTTAGTTCTGGCTTTTCACCGGCAGAGGGTGCTGCTGCCGCCGCTTTGTGGACACAGAACAGATAAAAAAAAAAACAAAAAAAAAAAAAAAATGTGACGAGTAGGCCGCAGAATGACCACCAACAAAATCAATGGGTCAGCGTACGCCGATTCACAGTGGAAAAAATTCAAAACTTTTAAAAGTAAAACTACAGGAATGAAATCAGCTTCAGCTTTGGGACCTCAGACCAGGGCAGACTCCTGCCGCGTAGTTTGGCAAGGCACTGGACACGTTTAAATGCTTAAAACAAGCCTTATCGCGCTACACTGGCAGCGTGACGTGCGTCTGTTGGGTTTAGCCTCACAGTGCTATTCTCTAGTATTTGCTTACACTTCCAAACAAACATGACAAACTTTGGCCACAGAGCTCACAATTTGGAAGTCGGTTGTCCCGTCCATCTCTAAATAGCTTGTGTGTCACTCATTCTGTCGCTTACGGCCATACCACCCTGAACACGCCCGATCTCGTCCGATCTCGGAAGCTAAGCAGGGTCGGGCCAGGTCAGTACTTGGATGGGAGACCGCCTGGGAATACCTGGTGCTGTAAGCTTTTTAGTTCTGGCTTTTCACCGGCAGAGGGTGCTGCTGCCGCTTTCCCAGTGGACACAGAACAGAAAAAAAACAAAAAAAAAAAAAAAACAATGTGACGAGTAGGCCGCAGAATGACCACCAACAAAATCAATGGGTCAGCGTACGCCGATTCACAGTGGAAAATTCAAAACTTTTAAAAGTAAACTACAGGAATGAAATCAGCTTCAGCTTTGGGACCTCAGACCAGGGCAGACTCCTGCCGCGTAGTTTGGCCGCAAGGCACTGGACACGTTTAAATGCTTACTTAAAACAAGCCTTATCGCGCTACACTGGCAGCGTGACGTGCGTCTGTTGGGTTTAGCCTCACAGTGCTATTCTCTAGTATTTGCTTACACTTCCAAACAAACATGACAAACTTTGGCCACAGAGCTCACAATTTGGAAGTCGGTTGTCCCGTCCATCTGTAAATAGCTTGTGTGTCACTCATCGTCTGTCGCTTACGGCCATACCACCCTGAACACGCCCGATCTCGTCCGATCTCGGAAGCTAAGCAGGGTCGGGCCAGGTCAGTACTTGGATGGGAGACCGCCTGGGAATACCTGGTGCTGTAAGCTTTTTAGTTCTGGCTTTTCACCGGCAGAGGGTGCTGCTGCCGCTTTCCCAGTGGACACAGAACAGATAAAAAAAAAAACAAAAAAAAAAAAAAAATGTGACGAGTAGGCCACAGAATGACCACCAACAAAATCAATGGGTCAGCGTACGCGTCATTCACAAAAAAATTCAAAACTTTTAAAAGTAAACTACAGGAATGAAATCAGCTTCAGCTTTGGGACCTCAGACCAGGGCAGACTCCTGCCGCGTAGTTTGGCCGCAAGGCACTGGACACGTTTAAATGCTTAAAACAAGCCTTATCGCGCTACACTGGCAGCGTGACGTGCGTCTGTTGGGTTTAGCCTCACAGTGCTATTCTCTAGTATTTGCTTACACTTCCAAACAAACATGACAAACTTTGGGCCACAGAGCTCACAATTTGGAAGTCGGTTGTCCCGTCCATCTGTAAATAGCTTGTGTGTCACTCGTTCTGTCGCTTACGGCCATACCACCCTGAACACGCCCGATCTCGTCCGATCTCGGAAGCTAAGCAGGGTCGGGCCAGGTCAGTACTTGGATGGGAGACCGCCTGGGAATACCTGGTGTAAGCTTTTTAGTTCTGGCTTTTCACCAGAGGGTGCTGCTGCCGCTTTCCCAGTGGACACAGAACAGATAAAAAAAAAAACAAAAAAAAAAAAAAAAAACAATGTGACGAGTAGGCCGCAGAATGACCACCAACAAAATCAATGGGTCAGCGTACGCCGATTCACAGTGGAAAATTCAAAACTTTTAAAAGTAAACTACAGGAATGAAATCAGCTTCAGCTTTGGGACCTCAGACCAGGGCAGACTCCTGCCGCGTAGTTTGGCCGCAAGGCACTGGACACGTTTAAATGCTTAAAACAAGCCTTATCGCGCTACACTGGCAGCGTGACGTGCGTCTGTTGGGTTTAGCCTCACAGTGCTATTCTCTAGTATTTGCTTACACTTCCAAACAAACATGACAAACAAACATTTGGCCACAGAGCTCACAATTTGGAAGTCGGTTGTCCCGTCCATCTGTAAATAGCTTGTGTCACTCATTCTTCGCTTACGGCCATACCACCCTGAACACGCCCGATCTCGTCCGATCTCGGAAGCTAAGCAGGGTCGGGCCAGGTCAGTACTTGGATGGGAGACCGCCTGGGAATACCTGGTGCTGTAAGCTTTTTAGTTCTGGCTTTTCACCGGCAGAGGGTGCTGCTGCCGCTTTCCCACAGCTATTTCTAAAAACACAACAAACAAACAAAAAAAAACTTGCTGCCGCTTTCCCAGAACAACAAAAAAAAAAAACAATGGCCAGGCCGCAGAATGACCACCAACAAAATCAATGGGTCAGCGTACGCCGATTCACAGTGGAAAATTCAAAACTTTTAAAAGTAAACTACAGGAATGAAATCAGCTTCAGCTTTGGGACCTCAGACCAGGGCAGACACCTGCCGATCGTCCGTTTGGCCGCAAGGCACTGGACACGTTTAAATGCTTAAAACAAGCCTTATCGCGCTACACTGGCAGCGTGACGTGCGTCTGTTGGGTTTAGCCTCACAGTGCTATTCTCTAGTATTTGCTTACACTTCCAAACAAACATGACAAACTTTGGCCACAGAGCTCACAATTTGGAAGTCGGTTGTCCCGTCCATCTGTAAATAGCTTGTGTGTCACTCATTCAGTCGCTTACGGCCATACCACCCTGAACAAATCTCGTCCGATCTCGGAAGCTAAGCAGGGTCGGGCCAGGTCAGTACTTGGATGGGAGACCGCCTGGGAATACCTGGTGCTGTAAGCTTTTTAGTTCTGGCTTTTCACCGGCAGAGGGTGCTGCTGCCGCTTTCCCAGTGGACACAGAACAGATAAAAAAAACAACAAAAAAAAAAAACAATGTGACGAGTAGGCCGCAGAATGACCACCAACAAAATCAATGGGTCAGCGTACGCATTCACAGTGGAAAATTCAAAGTAAGCCGATTCACAGTGGAAAATTCAAAACTTTTAAAAGTAAACTACAGGAATGAAATCAGCTTCAGCTTTGGGACCTCAGACCAGGGCAGACTCCTGCCGCGTAGTTTGGCCGCAAGGCACTGGACACGTTTAAATGCTTAAAACAAGCCTTATCGCGCTACACTGGCAGCGTGACGTGCGTCTGTTGGGTTTAGCCTCACAGTGCTATTCTCTAGTATTTGCTTACACTTCCAAACAAACATGACAAACTTTGGCCACAGAGCTCACAATTTGGAAGTCGGTTGTCCCGTCCATCTGTAAATAGCTTGTGTGTCACTCGTTCTGTCGCTTACGGCCATACCACCCTGAACACGCCCGATCTCGTCCGATCTCGGAAGCTAAGCAGGGTCGGGCCAGGTCAGTACTTGGATGGGAGACCGCCTGGGAATACCTGGTGCTGTAAGCTTTTTAGTTCTGGCTTTTCACCGGCAGAGGGGTGCTGCTGCCGCTTTCCCAGTGGACACAGAACAGATAAAAAAAACAACAAAAAAAAAAAAAAACAATGTGACGAGTAGGCCGCAGAATGACCACCAACAAAATCAATGGGTCAGCGTACGCCGATTCACAGTGGAAAATTCAAAACTTTTAAAAGTAAACTACAGGAATGAAATCAGCTTCAGCTTTGGGACCTCAGACCAGGGCAGACTCCTGCCGCGTAGTTTGGCCGCAAGGCACTGGACACGTTTAAATGCTTAAAACAAGCCTTATCGCGCTACACTGGCAGCGTGACGTGCGTCTGTTGGGTTTAGCCTCACAGTGCTATTCTCTAGTATTTGCTTACACTTCCAAACAAACATGACAAACTTTGGCCACAGAGCTCACAATTTGGAAGTCGGTTGTCCCGTCCATCTGTAAATAGCTTGTGTGTCACTCATTCTGTCGCTTACGGCCATACCACCCTGAACACGCCCGATCTCGTCCGATCTCGGAAGCTAAGCAGGGTCGGGCCAGGTCAGTACTTGGATGGGAGACCGCCTGGGAATACCTGGTGCTGTAAGCTTTTTAGTTCTGGCTTTTGGCTTTTCACCGGCAGAGGGTGCTGCTGCCGCTTTCCCAGTGGACACAGAACAGATAAAAAAAACA
>NC_056472.1:27661489-27663989 GCF_008729295.1 Plectropomus leopardus
CACGTTTAAATGCTTAAAAAAAAGCCTTATCGCGCTACACTGGCAGCGTGACGTGCGTCAGCGTCGTTCACAGGGGTTTCAAAACTTTTAAAACAGTGCTATTCTCTAGTATTTGCTTACACTTCCAAACAAACATGACAAAAACTTTGGCCACAGAGCTCACAATTTGGAAGTCGGTTGTCCCGTCCATCTGTAAATAGCTGTGTGTGTCTGTCGCTTACGGCCATACCACCACTGAACACGCCCGATCTCGTCCGATCTCGGAAGCTAAGCAGGGTCGGGCCAGGTCAGTACTTGGATGGGAGACCGCCTGGGAATACCTGCTGTAAGCTTTTTTTTTAGTTCTGGCTTTTCACCGCAGAGGGTGCTGCTGCTGCCGCTTTCCCAGTGGACACAGAACAGATAAAAAAAAAAAAACAAAAAAAAAAAAAAAAGCTGTGACGAGTAGGCTTTCCCAGTGCACAGAATGACCACCAACAAAATCAATGGGTCAGCGTACGCCGATTCACAGTGGAAAATTCAAAACTTTTAAAAGTAAACTACAGGAATGAAATCAGCTTCAGCTTTGGGACCTCAGACCAGGGCAGACTCCTGCCGCGTAGTTTGGCCGCAAGGCACTGGACACGTTTAAATGCTTAAAACAAGCCTTATCGCGCTACACTGGCAGCGTGACGTGCGTCTGTTGGGTTTAGCCTCACAGTGCTATTCTCTAGTATTTGCTTACACTTCCAAACAAACATGACAAACTTTGGCCCACAGAGCTCACAATTTGGAAGTCGGTTGTCCCGTCCATCTGTAAATAGCTTGTGTGTCACTCATTTCTGTCGCTTTACGGCCATACCACCCTGAACACGCCCGATCTCGTCCGATCTCGGAAGCTAAGCAGGGTCGGGCCAGGTCAGTACTTGGATGGGAGACCGCCTGGGAATACCTGGTGCTGTAAGCTTTTTAGTTCTGGCTTTTCACCACCGGCAGAGGGTGCTGCTGCCGCTTTCCCAGTGGACACAGAACAGACAAAAAAAAAAAAAAAAAAAAAAAAAAAAAAAAAAAAAATGACGAGTAGGCCGCAGAATGACCACCAACAAAATCAATGGGTCAGCGTACGCCGATTCACAGTGGAAAATTCAAAACTTTTAAAAGTAAACTAAACTACAGGAATGAAATCAGCTTCAGCTTTGGGACCTCAGACCAGGGCAGACTCCCGCGTAGTTTGGCCGCAAGGCACTGGACACGTTTAAATGCTTAAAACAAGCCTTATCGCGCTACACTGGCAGCGTGACGTGCGTCTGTTGGGTTTAGCCTCACAGTGCTATTCTCTAGTATTTGCTTACACTTCCAAACAAACATGACAAACTTTGGCCACAGAGCTCACAATTTGGAAGTCGGTTGTCCCGTCCATCTGTAAATAGCTTGTGTGTCACTCATTCTGTCGCTTACGGCCATACCACCCTGAACACGCCCGATCTCGTCCGATCTCGGAAGCTAAGCAGGGTCGGGCCAGGTCAGTACTTGGATGGGAGACCGCCTGGGAATACCTGGTGCTGTAAGCTTTTTAGTTCTGGCTTTTCACCGGCAGAGGGTGCTGCTGCCGCTTTCCCAGTGGACACAGAACAGATAAAAAAAAAACAAAAAAAAAAAAAAAAAAATGTGACGAGTAGGCCGCAGAATGACCACCAACAAAAAATGGGTCAGCGGGATTCACAGTGGAAAATCAAACTTTTGGAAAACAGTGAAAAAAAAACTTTTAAAAGTAAACTACAGGAATGAAATCAGCTTCAGCTTTGGGACCTCAGACCAGGGCAGACTCCTGCCGCGTAGTTTGGCCGCAAGGCACTGGACACGTTTAAATGCTTAAAACAAGCCTTATCGCGCTACACTGGCAGCGTGACGTGCGTCTGTTGGGTTTAGCCTCACAGTGCTATTCTCTAGTATTTGCTTACACTTCCAAACAAACATGACAAACTTTGGCCACAGAGCTCACAATTTGGAAGTCGGTTGTCCCGTCCATCTGTAAATGTGTGTGTCACTCGTTCGCTTACGGCGGCCATACCACCCTGAACACGCCCGATCTCGTCCGATCTCGGAAGCTAAGCAGGGTCGGGCCAGGTCAGTACTTGGATGGGGGAGACCGCCTGGGAATACCTGGTGCTGTAAGCTTTTTAGTTCTTCTGGCTTTTCACCGGCAGAGGGTGCTGCTGCCGCTTTCCCAGTGGACACACAAACAGATAAAAAAAACAACAAAAAAAAAAAAAAAAATGTGACGAGTAGGCCGCAGAATGACCACCAACAAAATCAATGGGTCAGCGTACGCCGATTCACAGTGGAAAATTCAAAACTTTTTAAAAGTAAACTACAGGAATGAAATCAGCTTCAGCTTTGGGACCTCAGACCAGGGCAGACTCCTGCCGCCGCAAGGCACTGGACACGTTTAAATGCTTAAAAGGTCGGCCGCAAGGCACTGGACACGTTTAAATGCTTAAAACACAGCCTTATCGCGCTA